>NW_027225791.1:0-62128 GCF_038994185.2 Dermacentor albipictus | reverse complement strand
CATTGGCATGCTTTTCACGTCGTTTGGTAGAAATCCACACGCGCGTTCTGCCAAAAGCACCATTTGCATGCATATCGTGTGGTTTTGCAGGAAAACTGCATCCGCGTCAACCAAAAAATGCATATGCATGCTTAAAACGCGTTTTCGGCACACATCCTTGTGCGGGTGCTAAAATGAACCGCATTGGCATGCTTTTCACGTCGTTTGGTAGAAATCCACGCCCGCGTTTCTGCCGAAAAGCACCATTTGCATGCAAATCGTGTGGTTTTGCAGAAAACTGCATCCGCCTCTGCCAAAAGATGCATATGCGTGGTTAAAACGCGTTTTGGCACAAATCCATGTGCGGGTTCTAAAAAGAGCAGCGTTGGCATGCTTTTCACGTGGTTTGGTCGAAATCCACACCGCGCGTTCTGCCAAAAGCACCATTTGCATGCATATCGTGTGGTTTTGCAGAAAACTGCATCCGCGTCAGCCAAAAGATGCATATGCATGCTTAAAACGCGTTATCGGCACAAATCCATGTGTGGGTGCTAAAAAGAGCAGCATTGGCATGCTTTTCCCGTCGTTTGGTAGAAATCCACACGCGCCGTTCTGCCAAAAGCATCATTTGCATGCATTTCGAGTGGTTTTGCAGAAAACTGCATCCGCGTCTACCAAAAGATGCATATGCATGCTTAAAACGCGTTTTGGCACATATCCATGTGCGGGTGCTAAAAAGAGCAGTATTGGCATGCTTTTCGCGTCGTTTGGTAGAAATCCACACGCGCGTTCTGCCAAAAGCACCATTTGCATGCATACCGTGGTTTTGCAGAAAACTGCATCCGCGTCTACCAAAAAGTTGCATATGCATGCTTAAAACGCGTTCTGGTACAAATCCATGTGCGGGTTCTAAAAAGAGCAGCATTGGCACGCTTTTCACGTCGTTTGGTAGAAATCCACACGCGCGTTCGGCCAAAAGCACCATTTCCATGCATATCGTGTGGTTTTGCAGAAAACTGCATCCGCGTCAACCAAAAGATGCATATGCATGCTTAAAACGCGTTTCGGCACAAATCCATGTGCGGGTGCTAAAATGAGCAGAATTGGCATGCTTTTCCACGTCGTTTGGTAGAAATCCCACACGCGCGTGCTGCCAAAAGCACCATTTGCATGGATATCGTGTGGTTTTGCAGAAAAACTGCATCCGCGTCTACCAAAAAGATGCATATGCGTGGTTAAAACGCGTTTTGGCACAAACCCATGTGCGGGTTCTAAAAAGAGCAGCGTTGGCATGCTTTTCACGTGGTTTGGTAGAAATCCACACGCGCGTTCTGCCAAAAGACCATTTGCATGCATATCGTGTGGTTTTGCAGAAAACTGCATCCGCGTCAACCAAAAGATGCATATGCATGCTCAAAACGCGTTTCGGCAAAAATCCATGTGCGGGTTCTAAAAAGAGCAGCATTGGCATGCTTTTTCGCGTCGTTTGGTAGAAATCCACACGCGCGTTCTGCCAAAAGCACCATTTGCATGCATACCGTGGTTTTGCAGAAAACTGCATCCGCGTCTACCAAAAGTTGCATATGCATGCTTAAAACGCGTTTTGGCACAAATCCATGTGCGGGTTCTAAAAAGAGCAGCGTTGGCATGCTTTTCACGTGGTTTGGTAGAAATCCACACGCGCGTTCTGCCAAAAGCACCATTTGCATGCATATCGTGTGGTTTTGCAGAAACTGCATCCGCGTCTACCAAAAGTTGCATATGCATGCTTCAAACGCGTTTTGGCACAAATTCCATGTGCGGGTTCTAAAAAGAGCAGCATTGGCATGCTTTTCACGTCGTTTGGTAGAAATCCACACGCGCGTTCTGCCAAAAGCACCATTTGCATGCATATCGTGTGGTTTTGCAGAAAACTGCATCCGCGTCTACCAAAAGTTGCATATGCATGCTTCAAACGCGTTTTGGCACAAATCCATGTGCGGGTTCTAAAAAGAGCAGCATTGGCATGCTTTTCACGTCGTTTGGTAGAAATCAACACGCGCGTTCTGCAAAAAGCACCATTTGCATGCATATCGTGTGGTTTTGCAGAAAACTGCATCCGCGTCTAGCAAAAGATGCATATGCACGCTTAAAATGCGTTTTTGGCACAAATCCATGTGCGGGTGCTAAAAAGAGCAGCATTGGCATGCTTTTCACGTCGTTTGGTAGAAATCCACACGCGCGTTCTGCCAAAAGCACCATTTGCATGCATATCGTGTGGTTTTGCAGAAAACTGCATCCGCGTCTACCAAAAGATGCATATGCATGCTTAAAACGCGTTCTGGTACAAATCCATGTGCGGGTTCTAAAAAGAGCAGCATTGGCACGCTTTTCACGTCGTTTGGTAGAAATCCACACGCGCGTTCGGCCAAAAGCACCATTTCCATGCATATCGTGTGGTTTTGCAGAAAAACTGCATCCGCGTCAACCAAAAGATGCATATGCATGCTTAAAACGCGTTTCGGCACAAATCCATGTGCGGGTGCTAAAATGAGCAGAATTGGCATGCTTTTCACGTCGTTTGGTAGAAATCCACACGCGCGTGCTGCCAAAAGCACCATTTGCATGGATATCGTGTGGTTTTGCAGAAAACTGCATCCGCGTCTACCAAAAGATGCATATGCGTGGTTAAAACGCGTTTTGGCACAAACCCATGTGCGGGTTCTAAAAGAGCAGCGTTGGCATGCTTTTCACGTGGTTTGGTAGAAATCCACACGCGCGTTCTGCCAAAAGACCATTTTGCAGCATATCGTGTGGTTTTGCAGAAAACTGCATCCGCGTCAACCAAAAGATGCATATGCATGCTCAAAACGCGTTTCGGCAAAAATCCATGTGCGGGTGCTAAAAAGAGCAGCATTGGCATGCTTTTCGCGTCGTTTGGTAGAAATCCACACGCGCGTTTCTGCCAAAAGCACCATTTGCATGCATACCGTGGTTTTGCAGAAAACTGCATCCGCGTCTACCAAAAGTTGCATATGCATGCTTAAAACGCGTTTTGGCACAAATCCATGTGCGGGTTCTAAAAAGAGCAGCGTTGGCATGCTTTTCACGTGGTTTGGTAGAAATCCACACGCGCGTTCTGCCAAAAGCACCATTTGCATGCATATCGTGTGGTTTTGCAGAAAACTGCATCCCCGTCAACCAAAAGATGCATATGCATGCTTAAAACGCGTTTCGGCACAAATCCATGTGCGGGTGCTAAAAAGAGCAGCATTGGCATGCTTTTCACGTCGTTTGGTAGAAATCGACACGCGCGTTCGGCCAAAAGCACCATTTGCATGCATATCATGTGGTTTTGCAGAAAACTGCATCCGCGTCTAGCAAAAGTTGCATATGCATGCTTAAAACGCGTTTTGGCACAAATCCATGTGCGGGTTCTAAAAAGAGCAGCATTGGCATGCTTTTCACGTCGTTTGGTAGAAATCCACACGCGCGTTCTGCCAAAAGCACCATTTGCATGCATATCGTGTGGTTTTGCCAGAAAACTGCATCCGCGTCTACCAAAGATGCATATGCATGCTTAAAACGCGTTTTGGCACAAATCCATGTGCGGGTGCTGAAAAGAGCAGCATTGGCATGCTTGTCACGTCGTTTGGTAGAAATCCACCCGCGCGTTCTGCCAAAAGCACCATTTTGCATGCATATCGTGTGGTTTTGCAGAAAACTGCATCCGCGTCTACCAAATGGTGCAGATGCATGCTTAAAACGCGTTTTGGCACAAATCCATGTGCGCGTTCTAAAAAGAGCAGCATTTGCATGCTTTTCACGTCGTTTGGAAGAAATCCACACGCGCGTTCTGCCAAAAGCAACATTTGCATGCATATCGTGTGGTTCTGCAGAAAACTGCATCCGCGTCTACCAAAAGATGCATATGCATGCTTAAAACGCGTTTTGGCACAAATCCATGTGCGGGTGCTAAAAAGAGCAGCATTGGCATGCTTTTCACGTCGTTTGGTAGAAACCCACACGCGCGTTCCGCCAAAAGCACCATTTGCATGCATATCGTGTGGTTTTGCAGAAAACTGCATCCGCGTCTACCAAAAGGTGCAGGTGCATGCTTAAAACGCGTTTTTGGCACAAATCCATGTGCGGGTGCTAAAAAGAGCAGCATTGGCATGCTTTTCACGATGTTTGGTAGAAATCCCCACGCGCGTTCTGCCAAAAGCACCATTTGCATGCATATCGTGTGGTTTTGCAGAAAACTGCATCCGCGTCTACCAAAAAAGTGCATGTGCTTGCTTAAAACGCGTTCTGGTACAAATCCATGTGCGGGTTCTAAAAAGAGCAGCATTGGCATGCTTTTCACGTCGTTTGGTAGAAATCCACACGCGCGTTCGGCCAAATGCACCATTTGCATGCATATCGTGTGGTTTTGCAGAAAACTGCATCCGCGTCTACCAAAAGATGCATATGCATGCTTAAAACGCGTTCTGGCACAAATCCATGTGCGGGTTCTAAAAAGAGCAGCATTGGCATGCTTTTCACGTCGTTTGGTAGAAATCCACACGCGCGTTCTGCCAAAAGCACCATTTGCATGCATATCGTGTGGTTTTGCAGAAAACTGCATCCGCGTCAACCAAAAAATGCATATGCATGCTTAAAACGCGTTTCGGCACACATCCTTGTGCGGGTGCTAAAATGAACCGCATTGGCATGCTTTTCACGTCGTTTGGTAGAAATCCACGCCCGCGTTCTGCGAAAAGCACCATTTGCATGCAAATCGTGTGGTTTTGCAGAAAACTGCATCCGCCTCTGCCAAAAGATGCATATGCGTGGTTAAAACGCGTTTTGGCACAAATCCATGTGCGGGTTCTAAAAAGAGCAGCGTTGGCATGCTTTTCACGTGGTTTGGTCGAAATCCAAACGCGCGTTCTGCCAAAAGCACCATTTGCATGCATATCGTGTGGTTTTGCAGAAAACTGCATCCGCGTCAGCCAAAAGATGCATATGCATGCTTAAAACGCGTTTCGGCACAAATCCATGTGTGGGTGCTAAAAAGAGCAGCATTGGCATGCTTTTCCCGTCGTTTGGTAGAAATCCACACGCGCGTTCTGCCAAAAGCATCATTTGCATGCATTTCGAGTGGTTTTGCAGAAAACTGCATCCGCGTCTACCAAAAGATGCATATGCATGCTTAAAACGCGTTTTGGCACATATCCATGTGCGGGTGCTAAAAAGAGCAGTATTGGCATGCTTTTCGCGTCGTTTGGTAGAAATCCACACGCGCGTTCTGCCAAAAGCACCATTTGCATGCATACCGTGGTTTTGCAGAAAACTGCATCCGCGTCTACCAAAAGTTGCATATGCATGCTTAAAACGCGTTCTGGTACAAATCTATGTGCGGGTTCTAAAAAGAGCAGCATTGGCACGCTTTTCACGTCGTTTGGTAGAAATCCACACGCGCGTTCGGCCAAAAGCACCATTTCCATGCATATCGTGTGGTTTTGCAGAAAACTGCATCCGCGTCAACCAAAAGATGCATATGCATGCTTAAAACGCGTTTCGGCACAAATCCATGTGCGGGTGCTAAAATGAGCAGAATTGGCATGCTTTTCACGTCGTTTGGTAGAAATCCACACGCGCGTGCTGCCAAAAGCACCATTTGCATGGATATCGTGTGGTTTTGCAGAAAACTGCATCCGCGTCTACCAAAAGATGCATATGCGTGGTTAAAACGCGTTTTGGCACAAACCCATGTGCGGGTTCTAAAAAGAGCAGCGTTGGCATGCTTTTCACGTGGTTTGGTAGAAATCCACACGCGCGTTCTGCCAAAAGACCATTTGCATGCATATCGTGTGGTTTTGCAGAAAACTGCATCCGCGTCAACCAAAAGATGCATATGCATGCTCAAAACGCGTTTCGGCAAAAATCCATGTGCGGGTGCTAAAAAGAGCAGCATTGGCATGCTTTTCGCGTCGTTTGGTAGAAATCCACACGCGCGTTCTGCCAAAAGCACCATTTGCATGCATACCGTGGTTTTGCAGAAAACTGCATCCGCGTCTACCAAAAGTTGCATATGCATGCTTAAAACGCGTTTTGGCACAAATCCATGTGCGGGTTCTAAAAAGAGCAGCGTTGGCATGCTTTTCACGTGGTTTGGTAGAAATCCACACGCGCGTTCTGCCAAAAGCACCATTTGCATGCATATCGTGTGGTTTTGCAGAAAACTGCATCCCCGTCAACCAAAAGATGCATATGCATGCTTAAAACGCGTTTCGGCACAAATCCATGTGCGGGTGCTAAAAAGAGCAGCATTGGCATGCTTTTCACGTCGTTTGGTAGAAATCGACACGCGCGTTCGGCCAAAAGCACCATTTGCATGCATATCATGTGGTTTTGCAGAAAACTGCATCCGCGTCTAGCAAAAGTTGCATATGCATGCTTAAAACGCGTTTTGGCACAAATCCATGTGCGGGTTCTAAAAAGAGCAGCATTGGCATGCTTTTCACGTCGTTTGGTAGAAATCCACACGCGCGTTCTGCCAAAAGCACCATTTGCATGCATATCGTGTGGTTTTGCAGAAAACTGCATCCGCGTCTACCAAAAGATGCATATGCATGCTTAAAACGCGTTTTGGCACAAATCCATGTGCGGGTGCTGAAAAGAGCAGCATTGGCATGCTTGTCACGTCGTTTGGTAGAAATCCACCCGCGCGTTCTGCCAAAAGCACCATTTGCATGCATATCGTGTGGTTTTGCAGAAAACTGCATCCGCGTCTACCAAATGGTGCAGATGCATGCTTAAAACGCGTTTTGGCACAAATCCATGTGCGGGTTCTAAAAAGAGCAGCATTTGCATGCTTTTCACGTCGTTTGGAAGAAATCCACACGCGCGTTCTGCCAAAAGCAACATTTGCATGCATATCGTGTGGTTCTGCAGAAAACTGCATCCGCGTCTACCAAAAGATGCATATGCATGCTTAAAACGCGTTTTGGCACAAATCCATGTGCGGGTGCTAAAAAGAGCAGCATTGGCATGCTTTTCACGTCGTTTGGTAGAAATCCACACGCGCGTTCCGCCAAAAGCACCATTTGCATGCATATCGTGTGGTTTTGCAGAAAACTGCATCCGCGTCTACCAAAAGGTGCAGGTGCATGCTTAAAACGCGTTTTGGCACAAATCCATGTGCGGGTGCTAAAAAGAGCAGCATTGGCATGCTTTTCACGATGTTTGGTAGAAATCCCCACGCGCGTTCTGCCAAAAGCACCATTTGCATGCATATCGTGTGGTTTTGCAGAAAACTGCATCCGCGTCTACCAAAAAAGTGCATGTGCTTGCTTAAAACGCGTTCTGGTACAAATCCATGTGCGGGTTCTAAAAAGAGCAGCATTGGCATGCTTTTCACGTCGTTTGGTAGAAATCCACACGCGCGTTCGGCCAAATGCACCATTTGCATGCATATCGTGTGGTTTTGCAGAAAACTGCATCCGCGTCTACCAAAAGATGCATATGCATGCTTAAAACGCGTTCTGGCACAAATCCATGTGCGGGTTCTAAAAAGAGCAGCATTGGCATGCTTTTCACGTCGTTTGGTAGAAATCCACACGCGCGTTCTGCCAAAAGCACCATTTGCATGCATATCGTGTGGTTTTGCAGAAAACTGCATCCGCGTCAACCAAAAAATGCATATGCATGCTTAAAACGCGTTTCGGCACACATCCTTGTGCGGGTGCTAAAATGAACCGCATTGGCATGCTTTTCACGTCGTTTGGTAGAAATCCACGCCCGCGTTCTGCGAAAAGCACCATTTGCATGCAAATCGTGTGGTTTTGCAGAAAACTGCATCCGCCTCTGCCAAAAGATGCATATGCGTGGTTAAAACGCGTTTTGGCACAAATCCATGTGCGGGTTCTAAAAAGAGCAGCGTTGGCATGCTTTTCACGTGGTTTGGTCGAAATCCACACGCGCGTTCTGCCAAAAGCACCATTTGCATGCATATCGTGTGGTTTTGCAGAAAACTGCATCCGCGTCAGCCAAAAGATGCATATGCATGCTTAAAACGCGTTTCGGCACAAATCCATGTGTGGGTGCTAAAAAGAGCAGCATTGGCATGCTTTTCCCGTCGTTTGGTAGAAATCCACACGCGCGTTCTGCCAAAAGCATCATTTGCATGCATTTCGAGTGGTTTTGCAGAAAACTGCATCCGCGTCTACCAAAAGATGCATATGCATGCTTAAAACGCGTTTTGGCACATATCCATGTGCGGGTGCTAAAAAGAGCAGTATTGGCATGCTTTTCGCGTCGTTTGGTAGAAATCCACACGCGCGTTCTGCCAAAAGCACCATTTGCATGCATACCGTGGTTTTGCAGAAAACTGCATCCGCGTCTACCAAAAGTTGTATATGCATGCTTAAAACGCGTTTTGGCACAAATCCATGTGCGGGTTCTAAAAAGAGCAGCATTGGCATGCTTTTCACGTCGTTTGGTAGAAATCCACACGCGCGTTCTGCCAAAAGCACCATTTGCATGCATATCGTGTGGTTTTGCAGAAAACTGCATCCGCGTCTACCAAAAGTTGCATATGCATGCTTCAAACGCGTTTTGGCACAAATCCATGTGCGGGTTCTAAAAATAGCAGCATTGGCATGCTTTTCACGTCGTTTGGTAGAAATCCACACGCGCGTTCTGCCAAAAGCACCATTTGCATGCATATCGTGTGGTTTTGCAGAAAACTGCATCCGCGTCTACCAAAAGTTGCATATGCATGCTTCAAACGCGTTTTGGCACAAATCCATGTGCGGGTTCTAAAAAGAGCAGCATTGGCATGCTTTTCACGTCGTTTGGTAGAAATCAACACGCGCGTTCTGCAAAAAGCACCATTTGCATGCATATCGTGTGGTTTTGCAGAAAACTGCATCCGCGTCTAGCAAAAGATGCGTATGCACGCTTAAAACGCGTTTTGGCACAAATCCATGTGCGGGTGCTAAAAAGAGCAGCATTGGCATGCTTTTCACGTCGTTTGGTAGAAATCCACACGCGCGTTCTGCCAAAAGCACCATTTGCATGCATATCGTGTGGTTTTGCAGAAAACTGCATCCGCGTCTACCAAAAGATGCATATGCATGCTTAAAACGCGTTCTGGTACAAATCCATGTGCGGGTTCTAAAAAGAGCAGCATTGGCACGCTTTTCACGTCGTTTGGTAGAAATCCACACGCGCGTTCGGCCAAAAGCACCATTTCCATGCATATCGTGTGGTTTTGCAGAAAACTGCATCCGCGTCAACCAAAAGATGCATATGCATGCTTAAAACGCGTTTCGGCACAAATCCATGTGCGGGTGCTAAAATGAGCAGAATTGGCATGCTTTTCACGTCGTTTGGTAGAAATCCACACGCGCGTGCTGCCAAAAGCACCATTTGCATGGATATCGTGTGGTTTTGCAGAAAACTGCATCCGCGTCTACCAAAAGATGCATATGCGTGGTTAAAACGCGTTTTGGCACAAACCCATGTGCGGGTTCTAAAAAGAGCAGCGTTGGCATGCTTTTCACGTGGTTTGGTAGAAATCCACACGCGCGTTCTGCCAAAAGACCATTTGCATGCATATCGTGTGGTTTTGCAGAAAACTGCATCCGCGTCAACCAAAAGATGCATATGCATGCTAAAACGCGTTTCGGCAAAAATCCATGTGCGGGTGCTAAAAAGAGCAGCATTGGCATGCTTTTCGCGTCGTTTGGTAGAAATCCACACGCGCGTTCTGCCAAAAGCACCATTTGCATGCATACCGTGGTTTTGCAGAAAACTGCATCCGCGTCTACCAAAAGTTGCATATGCATGCTTAAAACGCGTTTTGGCACAAATCCATGTGCGGGTTCTAAAAAGAGCAGCGTTGGCATGCTTTTCACGTGGTTTGGTAGAAATCCACACGCGCGTTCTGCCAAAAGCACCATTTGCATGCATATCGTGTGGTTTTGCAGAAAACTGCATCCGCGTCAACCAAAAGATGCATATGCATGCTTAAAACGCGTTTCGGCACAAATCCATGTGTGGGTGCTAAAAAGAGCAGCATTGGCATGCTTTTCACGTCGTTTGGTAGAAATCCACACGCGCGTGCTGCCAAAAGCACCATTTGCATGCATATCGTGTGGTTTTGCAGAAAACTGCATCCGCGTCTACCAAAAGATGCATATGCGTGGTTAAAACGCGTTTTGGCACAAACCCATGTGCGGGTTCTGAAAAGAGCAGCGTTGGCATGCTTTTCACGTGGTTTGGTAGAAATCCACACGCGCGTTCTGCCAAAAGACCATTTGCATGCATATCGTGTGGTTTTGCAGAAAACTGCATCCGCGTCAACCAAAAGATGCATATGCATGCTAAAAACGCGTTTCAGCAAAAATCCATGTGCGGGTGCTAAAAAGAGCAGCATTGGCATGCTTTTCGCGTTGTTTGGTAGAAATCCACACGCGCGTTCTGCCAAAAGCACCATTTGCATGCATACCGTGGTTTTGCAGAAAACTGCATCCGCGTCTACCAAAAGTTGCATATGCATGCTTAAAACGCGTTTTGGCACAAATCCATGTGCGGGTTCTAAAAAGAGCAGCATTGGCATGCTTTTTACGTCGTTTGGTAGAAATCCACACGGGCGTTCTGCCAAAAGCACCATTTGCATGCATATCGTGTGGTTTTGCAGAAAACTGCATCCCCGTCAACCAAAAGATGCATATGCATGCTTAAAACGCCTTTCGGCACAAATCCATGTGCGGGTGCTAAAAAGAGCAGCATTGGCATGCTTTTCACGTCGTTTGGTAGAAATCGACACGCGCGTTCGGCCAAAAGCACCATTTGCATGCATATCATGTGGTTTTGCAGAAAACTGCATCCGCGTCTAGCAAAAGTTGCATATGCATGCTTAAAACGCGTTTTGGCACAAATCCATGTGCGGTTTCTAAAAAGAGCAGCATTGGCATGCTTTTCACGTCGTTTGGTAGAAATCCACACGCGCGTTCTGCCAAAAGCACCATTTGCATGCATATCGTGTGGTTTTGCAGAAAACTGCATCCGCGTCTAGCAAAAGATGCATATGCACGCTTAAAACGCGTTTTGGCACAAATCCATGTGCGGGTGCTAAAATGAGCAGCATTGGCATGCTTTTCACGTCGTTTGGTAGAAATCCACACGCGCGTTCTGCCAAAAGCACCATTTGCATGCATATCGTGTGGTTTTGCAGAAAACTGCATCCGCGTCTACCAAAAGATGCATATGCGTGGTTAAAACGCGTTTTGGCACAAACCCATGTGCGGGTTCTAAAAAGAGCAGCGTTGGCATGCTTTTCACGTGGTTTGGTAGAAATCCACAGGCGCGTTCTGCCAAAAGCACCATTTGCATGCATACCGTGGTTTTGCAGAAAACTGCATCCGCGTCTACCAAAAGATGCATATGCATGCTCAAAACGCGTTTCGGCAAAAATCCATGTGCGGGTGCTAAAAAGAGCAGCATTGGCATGCTTTTCGCGTCGTTTGGTAGAAATCCACACGCGCGTTCTGCCAAAAGCACCATTTGCATGCATACCGTGGTTTTGCAGAAAACTGCATCCGCGTCTACCAAAAGTTGCATATGCATGCTTAAAACGCGTTTTGGCACAAATCCATGTGCGGGTTCTAAAAAGAGCAGCATTGGCATGCTTTTCACGTCGTTTGGTAGAAATCCACACGGGCGTTCTGCCAAAAGCACCATTTGCATGCATATCGTGTGGTTTTGCAGAAAACTGCATCCCCGTCAACCAAAAGATGCATATGCATGCTTAAAACGCGTTTCGGCACAAATCCATGTGCGGGTGCTAAAAAGAGCAGCATTGGCATGCTTTTCACGTCGTTTGGTAGAAATCGACACGCGCGTTCGGCCAAAAGCACCATTTGCATGCATATCATGTGGTTTTGCAGAAAACTGCATCCGCGTCTAGCAAAAGTTGCATATGCATGCTTAAAACGCGTTTTGGCACAAATCCATGTGCGGGTTCTAAAAAGAGCAGCATTGGCATGCTTTTCACGTCGTTTGGTAGAAATCCACACGCGCGTTCTGCCAAAAGCAACATTTGCATGCATATCGTGTGGTTCTGCAGAAAACTGCATCCGCGTCTACCAAAAGATGCATATGCATGCTTAAAACGCGTTTTGGCACAAATCCATGTGCGGGTGCTAAAAAGAGCAGCATTGGCATGCTTTTCACGTCGTTTGGTAGAAATCCACACGCGCGTTCCGCCAAAAGCACCATTTGCATGCATATCGTGTGGTTTTGCAGAAAACTGCATCCGCGTCTACCAAAAGGTGCAGGTGCATGCTTAAAACGCGTTTTGGCACAAATCCATGTGCGGGTGCTAAAAAGAGCAGCATTGGCATGCTTTTCACGATGTTTGGTAGAAATCCCCACGCGCGTTCTGCCAAAAGCACCATTTGCATGCATATCGTGTGGTTTTGCAGAAAACTGCATCCGCGTCTACCAAAAAAGTGCATGTGCTTGCTTAAAACGCGTTCTGGTACAAATCCATGTGCGGGTTCTAAAAAGAGCAGCATTGGCATGCTTTTCACGTCGTTTGGTAGAAATCCACACGCGCGTTCGGCCAAATGCACCATTTGCATGCATATCGTGTGGTTTTGCAGAAAACTGCATCCGCGTCTACCAAAAGATGCATATGCATGCTTAAAACGCGTTCTGGCACAAATCCATGTGCGGGTTCTAAAAAGAGCAGCATTGGCATGCTTTTCACGTCGTTTGGTAGAAATCCACACGCGCGTTCTGCCAAAAGCACCATTTGCATGCATATCGTGTGGTTTTGCAGAAAACTGCATCCGCGTCAACCAAAAAATGCATATGCATGCTTAAAACGCGTTTCGGCACACATCCTTGTGCGGGTGCTAAAATGAACCGCATTGGCATGCTTTTCACGTCGTTTGGTAGAAATCCACGCCCGCGTTCTGCGAAAAGCACCATTTGCATGCAAATCGTGTGGTTTTGCAGAAAACTGCATCCGCCTCTGCCAAAAGATGCATATGCGTGGTTAAAACGCGTTTTGGCACAAATCCATGTGCGGGTTCTAAAAAGAGCAGCGTTGGCATGCTTTTCACGTGGTTTGGTCGAAATCCACACGCGCGTTCTGCCAAAAGCACCATTTGCATGCATATCGTGTGGTTTTGCAGAAAACTGCATCCGCGTCAGCCAAAAGATGCATATGCATGCTTAAAACGCGTTTCGGCACAAATCCATGTGTGGGTGCTAAAAAGAGCAGCATTGGCATGCTTTTCCCGTCGTTTGGTAGAAATCCACACGCGCGTTCTGCCAAAAGCATCATTTGCATGCATTTCGAGTGGTTTTGCAGAAAACTGCATCCGCGTCTACCAAAAGATGCATATGCATGCTTAAAACGCGTTTTGGCACATATCCATGTGCGGGTGCTAAAAAGAGCAGTATTGGCATGCTTTTCGCGTCGTTTGGTAGAAATCCACACGCGCGTTCTGCCAAAAGCACCATTTGCATGCATACCGTGGTTTTGCAGAAAACTGCATCCGCGTCTACCAAAAGTTGTATATGCATGCTTAAAACGCGTTTTGGCACAAATCCATGTGCAAAAAGAGCAGCATTGGCATGCTTTTCACGTCGTTTGGTAGAAATCCACACGCGCGTTCTGCCAAAAGCACCATTTGCATGCATATCGTGTGGTTTTTTGCAGAAAACTGCATCCGCGTCTACCAAAAGTTGCATATGCATGCTTCAAACGCGTTTTGGCACAAATCCATGTGCGGGTTCTAAAAAGAGCAGCATTGGCATGCTTTTCACGTCGTTTGGTAGAAATCCACACGCGCGTTCTGCCAAAAGCACCATTTGCATGCATATCGTGTGGTATTGCAGAAAACTGCATCCGCGTCTACCAAAAGTTGCATATGCATGCTTCAAACGCGTTTTGGCACAAATCCATGTGCGGGTTCTAAAAAGAGCAGCATTGGCATGCTTTTCACGTCGTTTGGTAGAAATCCACATGCGCGTTCTGCCAAAAGCACCATTTGCATGCATACCGTGGTTTTGCAGAAAACTGCATCCGCGTCAACCAAAAGATGCATATGCATGCTTAAAACGCGTTTCGGCACAAATCCATGTGTGGGTGCTAAAAAGAGCAGCATTGGCATGCTTTTCCCGTCGTTTGGTAGAAATCCACACGCGCGTTCTGCCAAAAGCACCATTTGCATGCATATCGTGTGGTATTGCAGAAAACTGCATCCGCGTCTACCAAAAGTTGCATATGCATGCTTCAAACGCGTTTTGGCACAAATCCATGTGCGGGTTCTAAAAAGAGCAGCATTGGCATGCTTTTCACGTCGTTTGGTAGAAATCCACATGCGCGTTCTGCCAAAAGCACCATTTGCATGCATACCGTGGTTTTGCAGAAAACTGCATCCGCGTCAACCAAAAGATGCATATGCATGCTTAAAACGCGTTTCGGCACAAATCCATGTGTGGGTGCTAAAAAGAGCAGCATTGGCATGCTTTTCCCGTCGTTTGGTAGAAATCCACACGCGCGTTCTGCCAAAAGCATCATTTGCATGCATTTCGAGTGGTTTTGCAGAAAACTGCATCCGCGTCTACCAAAAGATGCATATGCATGCTTAAAACGCGTTTTGGCACAAATCCATGTGCGGGTTCTAAAAAGAGCAGCATTGCATGCTTTTCACGTCGTTTGGTAGAAATCCACACGCGCGTTCTGCCAAAAGCACCATTTGCATGCATATCGTGTGGTTTTGCAGAAAACTGCATCCGCGTCTACCAAAAGTTTGCATATGCATGCTTCAAACGCGTTTTGGCACAAATCCATGTGCGGGTTCTAAAAAGAGCAGCATTGGCATGCTTTTCACGTCGTTTGGTAGAAATCCACACGCGCGTTCTGCCAAAAGCACCATTTGCATGCATATCGTGTGGTTTTGCAAAAAACTGCATCCGCGTCTACCAAAAGTTGCATATGCATGCTTCAAACGCGTTTTGGCACAAATCCATGTGCGGGTGCTAAAAAGAGCAGCATTGGCATGCTTTTCACGTCGTTTGGTAGAAATCCACATGCGCGTTCTGCCAAAAGCACCATTTGCATGCATATCGTGTGGTTTTGCAGAAAACTGCATCCGCGTCTACCAAAAGATGCATATGCATGCTTAAAACGCGTTCTGGTACAAATCCATGTGCGGGTTCTAAAAGAGCAGCATTGGCACGCTTTTCACGTCGTTTGTAGAAATCCACACGCGCGTTCGGCCAAAAGCACCATTTCCATGCATATCGTGTGGTTTTGCAGAAAACTGCATCCGCGTCAACCAAAAGATGCATATGGATGCTTAAAACGCGTTTCGGCACAAATCCATGTGCGGGTGCTAAAATGAGCAGCATTGGCATGCTTTTCACGTCGTTTGGTAGAAATCCACACGCGCCGTGCTGCCAAAAGCACCATTTGCATGGATTCGTGTGGTTTTGCAGAAAACTGCATCCGCGTCCTACCAAAAGATGCATATGCGTGGTTAAAACGCGTTTTGGCACAAACCCATGTGCGGGTTCTAAAAAGAGCAGCGTTGGCATGCTTTTCACGTGGTTTGGTAGAAATCCACACGCGCGTTCTGCCAAAAGACCATTTGCATGCATATCGTGTGGTTTTGCAGAAAACTGCATCCGCGTCAACCAAAAGATGCATATGCATGCTCAAAACGCGTTTCGGCAAAAATCCATGTGCGGGTGCTAAAAAGAGCAGCATTGGCATGCTTTTCGCGTCGTTTGGAAGAAATCCACACGCGCGTTCTGCCAAAAGCACCATTTGCATGCATATCGTGTGGTTTTGCAGAAAACTGCATCCGCGTCTACCAAAAGATGCATATGCATGCTTAAAACGCGTTTTGGCACAAATCCATGTGCGGGTGCTAAAAAGAGCAGCATTGGCATGCTTTTCACGTCGTTTGGTAGAAATCCACACGCGCGTTCCGCCAAAAGCACCATTTGCATGCATATCGTGTGGTTTTGCAGAAAACTGCATCCGCGTCTACCAAAAGGTGCAGGTGCATGCTTAAAACGCGTTTTGGCACAAATCCATGTGCGGTGCTAAAAAGAGCAGCATTGGCATGCTTTTCACGACGTTTGGTAGAAATCCACACGCGCGTTCTGCCAAAAGCACCATTTGCATGCATATCGTGTGGTTTTGCAGAAAACTGCATCCGCGTCTACCAAAAAAGTGCATGTGCCTGCTTAAAACGCGTTCTGGTACAAATCCATGTGCGGGTTCTAAAAAGAGCAGCATTGGCATGCTTTTCACGTCGTGTGGTAGAAATCCACACGCGCGTTCGGCCAAATGCACCATTTGCATGCATATCGTGTGGTTTTGCAGAAAACTGCATCCGCGTCTACCAAAAGATGCATATGCATGCTTAAAACGCGTTCTGGCACAAATCCATGTGCGGGTTCTAAAAAGAGCAGCATTGGCATGCTTTTCACGTCGTTTGGTAGAAATCCACACGCGCGTTCTGCCAAAAGCACCATTTGCATGCATATCGTGTGGTTTTGCAGAAAACTGCATCCGCGTCAACCAAAAAATGCATATGCATGCTTAAAACGCGTTTCGGCACAAATCCATGTGCGGGTGCTAAAATGAGCAGCATTGGCATGCTTTTCACGTCGTTTGGTAGAAATCCACACGCGCGTTCTGCCAAAAGCACCATTTGCATGCATATCGTGTGGTTTTGCAGAAAAACTGCATCCGCGTCTACCAAAAGATGCATATGCGTGGTTAAAACGCGTTTTGGCACAAACCCATGCGCGGGTTCTAAAAAGAGCAGCGTTGGCATGCTTTTCACGTGGTTTGGTAGAAACCCACACGCGCGTTCTGCCAAAAGCACCATTTGCATGCATATCGTGTGGTTTTGCAGAAAACTGCATCCGCGTCAACCAAAAGATGCATATGCATGCTCAAAACGCGTTTTTGGCACAAATCCATGTGCGGGTGCTGAAAAGAGCAGCATTGGCATGCTTTTCACGTCGTTTGGTAGAAATCCACCCGCGCGTTCTGCCAAAAGCACCATTTGCATGCATATCGTGTGGTTTTGCAGAAAACTGCATCCGCGTCTACCAAATGGTGCAGATGCATGCTTAAAACGCGTTTTGGCCCAAATCCATGTGCGGGTTCTAAAAAGAGCAGCATTGGCATGCTTTTCACGTCGTTTGGAAGAAATCCACACGCGCGTTCTGCCAAAAGCACCATTTGCATGCATATCGTGTGGTTTTGCAGAAAACTGCATCCGCGTCTACCAAAAGATGCATATGCATGCTTAAAACGCGTTTTGGCACAAATCCATGTGCGGGTGCTAAAAAGAGCAGCATTGGCATGCTTTTCACGTCGTTTGGTAGAAATCCACACGCGCGTTCTGCCAAAAGCACCATTTGCATGCATATCGTGTGGTTTTGCAGAAAACTGCATCCGCGCCAACCAAAAGATGCATATGCATGCTTAAAACGCGTTTCGGCACAAATCCATGTGCGGGTGCTAAAATGAACAGCATTGGCATGCTTTTCACGTCGTTTGGTAGAAATCCACACCCGCGTTCTGCGAAAAGCACCATTTGCATGCATATCGTGTGGTTTTGCAGAAAACTGCATCCGCCTCTGCCAAAAGATGCATATGCGTGGTTAAACGCGTTTTGGCACAAATCCATGTGCGGGTGCTAAAAAGAGCAGCATTGGCATGCTTTTCACGTCGTTTGGTAGAAATCGACACGCGCGTTCGGCCAAAAGCACCATTTGCATGCATATCATGTGGTTTTGCAGAAAACTGCATCCGCGTCTAGCAAAAGTTGCATATGCATGCTTAAAACGCGTTTTGGCACAAATCCATGTGCGGGTTCTAAAAAGAGCAGCATTGGCATGCTTTTCATGTCGTTTGGTAGAAATCCACACGCGCGTTCTGCCAAAAGCACCATTTGCATGCATATCGTGTGGTTTTGCAGAAAACTGCATCCGCGTCTACCAAAAGATGCATATGCATGCTTAAAACGCGTTTTGGCACAAATCCATGTGCGGGTGCTGAAAAGAGCAGCATTGGCATGCTTTTCACGTCGTTTGGTAGAAATCCACCCGCGCGTTCTGCCAAAAGCACCATTTGCATGCATATCGTGTGGTTTTGCAGAAAACTGCATCCGCGTCTACCAAATGGTGCAGATGCATGCTTAAAACGCGTTTTGGCACAAATCCATGTGCGGGTTCTAAAAAGAGCAGCATTTGCATGCTTTTCACGTCGTTTGGAAGAAATCGACACGCGCGTTCTGCCAAAAGCACCATTTGCATGCATATCGTGTGGTTCTGCAGAAAACTGCATCCGCGTCTACCAAAAGATGCATATGCATGCTTAAACGCGTTTTGGCACAAATCCATGTGCGGGTGCTAAAAAGAGCAGCATTGGCATGCTTTTCACGTCGTTTGGTAGAAATCCACACGCGCGTTCCGCCAAAAGCACCATTTGCATGCATATCGTGTGGTTTTGCAGAAAACTGCATCCGCGTCTACCAAAAGGTGCAGGTGCATGCTTAAAACGCGTTTTGGCACAAATCCATGTGCGGGTGCTAAAAAGAGCAGCATTGGCATGCTTTTCACGACGTTTGGTAGAAATCCACACGCGCGTTCTGCCAAAAGCACCATTTGCATGCATATCGTGTGGTTTTGCAGAAAACTGCATCCGCGTCTACCAAAAAAGTGCATGTGCCTGCTTAAAACGCGTTCTGGTACAAATCCATGTGCGGGTTCTAAAAAGAGCAGCATTGGCATGCTTTTCACGTCGTGTGGTAGAAATCCACACGGGCGTTCGGCCAAATGCACCATTTGCATGCATATCGTGTGGTTTTGCAGAAAACTGCATCCGCGTCTACCAAAAGATGCATATGCATGCTTAAAACGCGTTCTGGCACAAATCCATGTGCGGGTTCTAAAAAGAGCAGCATTGGCATGCTTTTCACGTCGTTTGGTAGAAATCCACACGCGCGTTCTGCCAAAAGCACCATTTGCATGCATATCGTGTGGTTTTGCAGAAAACTGCATCCGCGTCAACCAAAAAATGCATATGCATGCTTAAAACGCGTTTCGGCACAAATCCATGTGCGGGTGCTAAAATGAACCGCATTGGCATGCTTTTCACGTCGTTTGGTAGAAATCCACACCCGCGTTCTACGAAAAGCACCATTTGCATGCAAATCGTGTGGTTTTGCAGAAAACTGCATCCGCCTCTGCCAAAAGATGCATATGCGTGGTTAAAACGCGTTTTGGCACAAATCCATGTGCGGGTTCTAAAAAGAGCAGCGTTCGCATGCTTTTCACGTGGTTTGGTAGAAATCCACACGCGCGTTCTGCCAAAAGCACCATTTGCATGCATATCGTGTGGTTTTGGAGAAAACTGCATCCGCGTCAACCAAAAGATGCATATGCATGCTTAAAACGCGTTTCGGCACAAATCCATGTGTGGGTGCTAAAAAGAGCAGCATTGGCATGCTTTTCCCGTCGTTTGGTAGAAATCCACACGCGCGTTCTGCCAAAAGCATCATTTGCATGCATTTCGAGTGGTTTTGCAGAAAACTGCATCCGCGTCTACCAAAAGATGCATATGCATGCTTAAAACGCGTTTTGGCACATATCCATGTGCGGGTGCTAAAAAGAGCAGTATTGGCATGCTTTTCGCGTCGTTTGGTAGAAATCCACACGCGCGTTCTGCCAAAAGCACCATTTGCACGCATACCGTGGTTTTGCAGAAAACTGCATCCGCGTCTACCAAAAGTTGCATATGCATGCTTAAAACGCGTTTTGGCACAAATCCATGTGCGGGTTCTAAAAAGAGCAGCATTGGCATGCTTTTCACGTCGTTTGGTAGAAATCCACACGCGCGTTCTGCCAAAAGCACCATTTGCATGCATATCGTGTGGTTTTGCAGAAAACTGCATCCGCGTCTACCAAAAGTTGCATATGCATGCTTCAAACGCGTTTTGGCACAAATCCATGTGCGGGTTCTAAAAAGAGCAGCATTGGCATGCTTTTCACGTCGTTTGGTAGAAATCCACACGCGCGTTCTGCCAAAAGCACCATTTGCATGCATATCGTGTGGTATTGCAGAAAACTGCATCCGCGTCTACCAAAAGTTGCATATGCATGCTTCAAACGCGTTTTGGCACAAATCCATGTGCGGGTTCTAAAAAGAGCAGCATTGGCATGCTTTTCACGTCGTTTGGTAGAAATCCACATGCGCGTTCTGCCAAAAGCACCATTTGCATGCATACCGTGGTTTTGCAGAAAACTGCATCCGCGTCAACCAAAAGATGCATATGCATGCTTAAAACGCGTTTCGGCACAAATCCATGTGTGGGTGCTAAAAAGAGCAGCATTGGCATGCTTTTCCCGTCGTTTGGTAGAAATCCACACGCGCGTTCTGCCAAAAGCATCATTTGCATGCATTTCGAGTGGTTTTGCAGAAAACTGCATCCGCGTCTACCAAAAGATGCATATGCATGCTTAAAACGCGTTTTGGCACAAATCCATGTGCGGGTTCTAAAAAGAGCAGCATTGGCATGCTTTTCACGTCGTTTGGTAGAAATCCACACGCGCGTTCTGCCAAAAGCACCATTTGCATGCATATCGTGTGGTTTTGCAGAAAACTGCATCCGCGTCTACCAAAAGTTGCATATGCATGCTTCAAACGCGTTTTGGCACAAATCCATGTGCGGGTTCTAAAAAGAGCAGCATTGGCATGCTTTTCACGTCGTTTGGTAGAAATCCACACGCGCGTTCTGCCAAAAGCACCATTTGCATGCATATCGTGTGGTTTTGCAAAAAACTGCATCCGCGTCTACCAAAAGTTGCATATGCATGCTTCAAACGCGTTTTGGCACAAATCCATGTGCGGGTGCTAAAAAGAGCAGCATTGGCATGCTTTTCACGTCGTTTGGTAGAAATCCACATGCGCGTTCTGCCAAAAGCACCATTTGCATGCATATCGTGTGGTTTTGCAGAAAACTGCATCCGCGTCTACCAAAAGATGCATATGCATGCTTAAAACGCGTTCTGGTACAAATCCATGTGCGGGTTCTAAAAAGAGCAGCATTGGCACGCTTTTCACGTCGTTTGGTAGAAATCCACACGCGCGTTCGGCCAAAAGCACCATTTCCATGCATATCGTGTGGTTTTGCAGAAAACTGCATCCGCGTCAACCAAAAGATGCATATGGATGCTTAAAACGCGTTTCGGCACAAATCCATGTGCGGGTGCTAAAATGAGCAGCATTGGCATGCTTTTCACGTCGTTTGGTAGAAATCCACACGCGCGTGCTGCCAAAAGCACCATTTGCATGGATATCGTGTGGTTTTGCAGAAAACTGCATCCGCGTCTACCAAAAGATGCATATGCGTGGTTAAAACGCGTTTTGGCACAAACCCATGTGCGGGTTCTAAAAAGAGCAGCGTTGGCATGCTTTTCACGTGGTTTGGTAGAAATCCACACGCGCGTTCTGCCAAAAGACCATTTGCATGCATATCGTGTGGTTTTGCAGAAAACTGCATCCGCGTCAACCAAAAGATGCATATGCATGCTCAAAACGCGTTTCGGCAAAAATCCATGTGCGGGTGCTAAAAAGAGCAGCATTGGCATGCTTTTCGCGTCGTTTGGAAGAAATCCACACGCGCGTTCTGCCAAAAGCACCATTTGCATGCATATCGTGTGGTTTTGCAGAAAACTGCATCCGCGTCTACCAAAAGATGCATATGCATGCTTAAAACGCGTTTTGGCACAAATCCATGTGCGGGTGCTAAAAAGAGCAGCATTGGCATGCTTTTCACGTCGTTTGGTAGAAATCCACACGCGCGTTCCGCCAAAAGCACCATTTGCATGCATATCGTGTGGTTTTGCAGAAAACTGCATCCGCGTCTACCAAAAGGTGCAGGTGCATGCTTAAAACGCGTTTTGGCACAAATCCATGTGCGGGTGCTAAAAAGAGCAGCATTGGCATGCTTTTCACGACGTTTGGTAGAAATCCACACACGCGTTCTGCCAAAAGCACCATTTGCATGCATATTGTGTGGTTTTGCAGAAAACTGCATCCGCGTCTACCAAAAAAGTGCATGTGCTTGCTTAAAACGCGTTCTGGTACAAATCCATGTGCGGGTTCTAAAAAGAGCAGCATTGGCATGCTTTTCACGTCGTTTGGTAGAAATCCACACGCGCGTTCTGCCAAAAGCACCATTTGCATGCATATCGTGTGGTTTTGCAGAAAACTGCATCCGCGTCTACCAAAAGATGCATATGCATGCTTAAAACGCGTTTTGGCACAAATCCATGTGCGGGTGCTAAAAAGAGCAGCATTGGCATGCTTTTCACGTCGTTTGGTAGAAATCCACACGCGCGTTCCGCCAAAAGCACCATTTGCATGCATATCGTGTGGTTTTGCAGAAAACTGCATCCGCGTCTACCAAAAGGTGCAGGTGCATGCTTAAAACGCGTTTTGGCACAAATCCATGTGCGGGTGCTAAAAAGAGCAGCATTGGCATGCTTTTCACGACGTTTGGTAGAAATCCACACACGCGTTCTGCCAAAAGCACCATTTGCATGCATATTGTGTGGTTTTGCAGAAAACTGCATCCGCGTCTACCAAAAAAGTGCATGTGCTTGCTTAAAACGCGTTCTGGTACAAATCCATGTGCGGGTTCTAAAAAGAGCAGCATTGGCATGCTTTTCACGTCGTTTGGTAGAAATCCACACGCGCGTTCGGCCAAATGCACCATTTGCATACATATCGTGTGGTTTTGCAGAAAACTGCATCCGCGTCTACCAAAAGATGCATATGCATGCTTAAAACGCGTTCTGGCACAAATCCATGTGCGGGTTCTAAAAAGAGCAGCATTGGCATGCTTTTCACGTCGTTTGGTAGAAATCCACACGCGCGTTCTGCCAAAAGCACCATTTGCATGCATATCGTGTGGTTTTGCAGAAAACTGCATCCGCGTCAACCAAAAAATGCATATGCATGCTTAAAACGCGTTTCGGCACAAATCCATGTGCGGGTGCTAAAATGAACCGCATTGGCATGCTTTTCACGTCGTTTGGTAGAAATCCACACCCGCGTTCTGCGAAAAGCACCATTTGCATGCAAATCGTGTGGTTTTGCAGAAAACTGCATCCGCCTCTGCCAAAAGATGCATATGCGTGGTTAAAACGCGTTTTCGCACAAATCCATGTGCGGGTTCTAAAAAGAGCAGCGTTGGCATGCTTTTCACGTGGTTTGGTAGAAATCCACACGCGCATTCTGCCAAAAGCACCATTTGCATGCATATCGTGTGGTTTTGCAGAAAACTGCATCCGCGTCAACCAAAAGATGCATATGCATGCTTAAAACGCGTTTCGGCACAAATCCATGTGTGGGTGCTAAAAAGAGCAGCATTGGCATGCTTTTCACGTCGTTTGGTAGAAATCCACACGCGCGTGCTGCCAAAAGCACCATTTGCATGCATATCGTGTGGTTTTGCAGAAAACTGCATCCGCGTCTACCAAAAGATGCATATGCGTGGTTAAAACGCGTTTTGGCACAAACCCATGTGCGGGTTCTGAAAAGAGCAGCGTTGGCATGCTTTTCACGTGGTTTGGTAGAAATCCACACGCGCGTTCTGCCAAAAGGCCATTTGCATGCATATCGTGTGGTTTTGCAGAAAACTGCATCCGCGTCAACCAAAAGATGCATATGCATGCTAAAAACGCGTTTCGGCGAAAATCCATGTGCGGGTGCTAAAAAGAGCAGCATTGCCATGCTTTTCGCGTCGTTTGGTAGAAATCCACACGCGCGTTCTGCCAAAAGCACCATTTGCATGCATACCGTGGTTTTGCAGAAAACTGCATCCGCGTCTACCAAAAGTTGCATATGCATGCTTAAAACGCGTTTTGGCACAAATCCATGTGCGGGTTCTAAAAAGAGCAGCATTGGCATGCTTTTTACGTCGTTTGGTAGAAATCCACACGGGCGTTCTGCCAAAAGCACCATTTGCATGCATATCGTGTGGTTTTGCAGAAAACTGCATCCGCGTCAACCAAAAAATGCATATGCATGCTTAAAACGCGTTTCGGCACAAATCCATGTGCGGGTGCTAAAATGAACCGCATTGGCATGCTTTTCACGTCGTTTGGTAGAAATCCACACCCGCGTTCTGCGAAAAGCACCATTTGCATGCAAATCGTGTGGTTTTGCAGAAAACTGCATCCGCCTCTGCCAAAAGATGCATATGCGTGGTTAAAACGCGTTTTGGCACAAATCCATGTGCGGGTTCTAAAAAGAGCAGCGTTGGCATGCTTTTCACGTGGTTTGGTAGAAATCCACACGCGCGTTCTGCCAAAAGCACCATTTGCATGCATATCGTGTGGTTTTGCAGAAAACTGCATCCGCGTCAACCAAAAGATGCATATGCATGCTTAAAACGCGTTTCGGCACAAATCCATGTGTGGGTGCTAAAAAGAGCAGCATTGGCATGCTTTTCCCGTCGTTTGGTAGAAATCCACACGCGCGTTCTGCCAAAAGCATTATTTGCATGCATTTCGAGTGGTTTTGCAGAAAACTGCATCCGCGTCTACCAAAAGATGCATATGCATGCTTAAAACGCGTTTTGGCACATATCCATGTGCGGGTGCTAAAAAGAGCAGTATTGGCATGCTTTTCGCGTCGTTTGGTAGAAATCCACACGCGCGTTCTGCCAAAAGCACCATTTGCATGCATACCGTGGTTTTGCAGAAAACTGCATCCGCGTCTACCAAAAGTTGCATATGCATGCTTAAAACGCGTTTTGGCACAAATCCATGTGCGGGTTCTAAAAAGAGCAGCATTGGCATGCTTTTCACGTCGTTTGGTAGAAATCCACACGCGCGTTCTGCCAAAAGCACCATTTGCATGCATATCGTGTGGTTTTGCAGAAAACTGCATCCGCGTCTACCAAAAGTTGCATATGCATGCTTCAAACGCGTTTTGGCACAAATCCATGTGCGGGTTCTAAAAAGAGCAGCATTGGCATGCTTTTCACGTCGTTTGGTAGAAATCCACACGCGCGTTCTGCCAAAAGCACCATTTGCATGCATATCGTGTGGTTTTGCAGAAAACTGCATCCGCGTCTACCAAAAGTTGCATATGCATGCTTAAAACGCGTTTTGGCACAAATCCATGTGCGGGTTCTAAAAAGAGCAGCATTGGCATGCTTTTCACGTCGTTTGGTAGAAATCCACACGCGCGTTCTGCCAAAAGCACCATTTGCATGCATATCGTGTGGTTTTGCAGAAAACTGCATCCGCGTCTACCAAAAGATGCATATGCATGCTTAAAACGCGTTTTGGCACAAATCCATGTGCGGGTGCTGAAAAGAGCAGCATTGGCATGCTTTTCACGTCGTTTGGTAGAAATCCACCCGCGCGTTCTGCGAAAAGCACCATTTGCATGCATATCGTGTGGTTTTGCAGAAAACTGCATCCGCGTCTACCAAATGGTGCAGATGCATGCTTAAAACGCGTTTTGGCACAAATCCATGTGCGGGTTCTAAAAAGAGCAGCATTTGCATGCTTTTCACGTCGTTTGGAAGAAATCCACACGCGCGTTCTGCCAAAAGCACCATTTGCATGCATATCGTGTGGTTTTGCAGAAAACTGCATCCGCGTCTACCAAAAGATGCATATGCATGCTTAAAACGCGTTTTGGCACAAATCCATGTGCGGGTGCTAAAAAGAGCAGCATTGGCATGCTTTTCACGTCGTTTGGTAGAAATCCACACGCGCGTTCCGCCAAAAGCACCATTTGCATGCATATCGTGTGGTTTTGCAGAAAACTGCATCCGCGTCTACCAAAAGGTGCAGGTGCATGCTTAAAACGCGTTTTGGCACAAATCCATGTGCGGGTGCTAAAAAGAGCAGCATTGGCATGCTTTTCACGACGTTTGGTAGAAATCCACACGCGCGTTCTGCCAAAAGCACCATTTGCATGCATATTGTGTGGTTTTGCAGAAAACTGCATCCGCGTCTACCAAAAAAGTGCATGTGCTTGCTTAAAACGCGTTCTGGTACAAATCCATGTGCGGGTTCTAAAAAGAGCAGCATTGGCATGCTTTTCACGTCGTTTGGTAGAAATCCACACGCGCGTTCGGCCAAATGCACCATTTGCATGCATATCGTGTGGTTTTGCAGAAAACTGCATCCGCGTCTACCAAAAGATGCATATGCATGCTTAAAACGCGTTCTGGCACAAATCCATGTGCGGGTTCTAAAAAGAGCAGCATTGGCATGCTTTTCACGTCGTTTGGTAGAAATCCACACGCGCGTTCTGCCAAAAGCACCATTTGCATGCATATCGTGTGGTTTTGCAGAAAACTGCATCCGCGTCAACCAAAAAATGCATATGCATGCTTAAAACGCGTTTCGGCACAAATCCATGTGCGGGTGCTAAAATGAACCGCATTGGCATGCTTTTCACGTCGTTTGGTAGAAATCCACACCCGCGTTCTGCGAAAAGCACCATTTGCATGCAAATCGTGTGGTTTTGCAGAAAACTGCATCCGCCTCTGCCAAAAGATGCACATGCGTGGTTAAAACGCGTTTTCGCACAAATCCATGTGCGGGTTCTAAAAAGAGCAGCGTTGGCATGCTTTTCACGTGGTTTGGTAGAAATCCACACGCGCGTTCTGCCAAAAGCACCATTTGCATGCATATCGTGTGGTTTTGCAGAAAACTGCATCCGCGTCAACCAAAAGATGCATATGCATGCTTAAAACGCGTTTCGGCACAAATCCATGTGTGGGTGCTAAAAAGAGCAGCATTGGCATGCTTTTCACGTCGTTTGGTAGAAATCCACACGCGCGTGCTGCCAAAAGCACCATTTGCATGCATATCGTGTGGTTTTGCAGAAAACTGCATCCGCGTCTACCAAAAGATGCATATGCGTGGTTAAAACGCGTTTTGGCACAAACCCATGTGCGGGTTCTGAAAAGAGCAGCGTTGGCATGCTTTTCACGTGGTTTGGTAGAAATCCACACGCGCGTTCTGCCAAAAGGCCATTTGCATGCATATCGTGTGGTTTTGCAGAAAACTGCATCCGCGTCAACCAAAAGATGCATATGCATGCTAAAAACGAGTTTCGGCAAAAATCCATGTGCGGGTGCTAAAAAGAGCAGCATTGGCATGCTTTTCACGTCGTTTGGTAGAAATCCACACGCGCGTTCTGCCAAAAGCACCATTTGCATGCATATCGTGTGGTTTTGCAGAAAACTGCATCCGCATCTACCAAAAGTTGCATATGCATGCTTCAAACGCGTTTTGGCACAAATCCATGTGCGGGTTCTAAAAAGAGCAGCATTGGCATGCTTTTCACGTCGTTTGGTAGAAATCAACACGCGCGTTCTGCAAAAAGCACCATTTGCATGCATATCGTGTGGTTTTGCAGAAAACTGCATCCGCGTCTAGCAAAAGATGCATATGCACGCTTAAAACGCGTTTCGGCACAAATCCATGTGTGGGTGCTAAAAAGAGCAGCATTGGCATGCTTTTCCCGTCGTTTGGTAGAAATCCACACGCGCGTTCTGCCAAAAGCATCATTTGCATGCATTTCGAGTGGTTTTGCAGAAAACTGCATCCGCGTCTACCAAAAGATGCATATGCATGCTTAAAACGCGTTTTGGCACATATCCATGTGCGGGTGCTAAAAAGAGCAGTATTGGCATGCTTTTCGCGTCGTTTGGTAGAAATCCACACGCGCGTTCTGCCAAAAGCACCATTTGCATGCATACCGTGGTTTTGCAGAAAACTGCGTCCGCGTCTACCAAAAGTTGCATATGCATGCTTAAAACGCGTTTTGGCACAAATCCATGTGCGGGTTCTAAAAAGAGCAGCATTGGCATGCTTTTCACGTCGTTTGGTAGAAATCCACACGCGCGTTCTGCCAAAAGCACCATTTGCATGCATAACGTGTGGTTTTGCAGAAAACTGCATCCGCGTCTACCAAAAGTTGCATATGCATGCTTCAAACGCGTTTTGGCACAAATCCATGTGCGGGTTCTAAAAAGAGCAGCATTGGCATGCTTTTCACGTCGTTTGGTAGAAATCCACACGCGCGTTCTGCCAAAAGCACCATTTGCATGCATATCGTGTGGTTTTGCAGAAAACTGCATCCGCGTCTACCAAAAGTTGCATATGCATGCTTAAAACGCGTTTTGGCACAAATCCATGTGCGGGTTCTAAAAAGAGCAGCATTGGCATGCTTTTCACGTCGTTTGGTAGAAATCCACACGCGCGTTCTGCCAAAAGCACCATTTGCATGCATATCGTGTGGTTTTGCAGAAAACTGCATCCGCGTCTACCAAAAGATGCATATGCATGCTTAAAACGCGTTTTGGCACAAATCCATGTGCGGGTGCTGAAAAGAGCAGCATTGGCATGCTTTTCACGTCGTTTGGTAGAAATCCACCCGCGCGTTCTGCGAAAAGCACCATTTGCATGCATATCGTGTGGTTTTGCAGAAAACTGCATCCGCGTCTACCAAATGGTGCAGATGCATGCTTAAAACGCGTTTTGGCACAAATCCATGTGCGGGTTCTAAAAAGAGCAGCATTTGCATGCTTTTCACGTCGTTTGGAAGAAATCCACACGCGCGTTCTGCCAAAAGCACCATTTGCATGCATATCGTGTGGTTTTGCAGAAAACTGCATCCGCGTCTACCAAAAGATGCATATGCATGCTTAAAACGCGTTTTGGCACAAATCCATGTGCGGGTGCTAAAAAGAGCAGCATTGGCATGCTTTTCACGTCGTTTGGTAGAAATCCACACGCGCGTTCCGCCAAAAGCACCATTTGCATGCATATCGTGTGGTTTTGCAGAAAACTGCATCCGCGTCTACCAAAAGGTGCAGGTGCATGCTTAAAACGCGTTTTGGCACAAATCCATGTGCGGGTGCTAAAAAGAGCAGCATTGGCATGCTTTTCACGACGTTTGGTAGAAATCCACACGCGCGTTCTGCCAAAAGCACCATTTGCATGCATATTGTGTGGTTTTGCAGAAAACTGCATCCGCGTCTACCAAAAAAGTGCATGTGCTTGCTTAAAACGCGTTCTGGTACAAATCCATGTGCGGGTTCTAAAAAGAGCAGCATTGGCATGCTTTTCACGTCGTTTGGTAGAAATCCACACGCGCGTTCGGCCAAATGCACCATTTGCATGCATATCGTGTGGTTTTGCAGAAAACTGCATCCGCGTCTACCAAAAGATGCATATGCATGCTTAAAACGCGTTCTGGCACAAATCCATGTGCGCGTTCTAAAAAGAGCAGCATTGGCATGCTTTTCACGTCGTTTGGTAGAAATCCACACGCCCGTTCTGCCAAAAGCACCATTTGCATGCATATCGTGTGGTTTTGCAGAAAACTGCATCCGCTTCAACCAAAAAATGCATATGCATGCTTAAAACGCGTTTCGGCACAAATCCATGTGCGGGTGCTAAAATGAACCGCATTGGCATGCTTTTCACGTCGTTTGGTAGAAATCCACACCCGCGTTCTGCGAAAAGCACCATTTGCATGCAAATCGTGTGGTTTTGCAGAAAACTGCATCCGCCTCTGCCAAAAGATGCACATGCGTGGTTAAAACGCGTTTTCGCACAAATCCATGTGCGGGTTCTAAAAAGAGCAGCGTTGGCATGCTTTTCACGTGGTTTGGTAGAAATCCACACGCGCGTTCTGCCAAAAGCACCATTTGCATGCATATCGTGTGGTTTTGCAGAAAACTGCATCCGCGTCAACCAAAAGATGCATATGCATGCTTAAAACGCGTTTCGGCACAAATCCATGTGTGGGTGCTAAAAAGAGCAGCATTGGCATGCTTTTCACGTCGTTTGGTAGAAATCCACACGCGCGTGCTGCCAAAAGCACCATTTGCATGCATATCGTGTGGTTTTGCAGAAAACTGCATCTGCGTCTACCAAAAGATGCATATGCGTGGTTAAAACGCGTTTTGGCACAAACCCATGTGCGGGTTCTGAAAAGAGCAGCGTTGGCATGCTTTTCACGTGGTTTGGTAGAAATCCACACGCGCGTTCTGCCAAAAGGCCATTTGCATGCATATCGTGTGGTTTTGCAGAAAACTGCATCCGCGTCAACCAAAAGATGCATATGCATGCTAAAAACGAGTTTCGGCAAAAATCCATGTGCGGGTGCTAAAAAGAGCAGCATTGGCATGCTTTTCACGTCGTTTGGTAGAAATCCACACGCGCGTTCTGCCAAAAGCACCATTTGCATGCATATCGTGTGGTTTTGCAGAAAACTGCATCCGCATCTACCAAAAGTTGCATATGCATGCTTCAAACGCGTTTTGGCACAAATCCATGTGCGGGTTCTAAAAAGAGCAGCATTGGCATGCTTTTCACGTCGTTTGGTAGAAATCAACACGCGCGTTCTGCAAAAAGCACCATTTGCATGCATATCGTGTGGTTTTGCAGAAAACTGCATCCGCGTCTAGCAAAAGATGCATATGCACGCTTAAAACGCGTTTTGGCACAAATCCATGTGCGGGTGCTAAAAAGAGCAGCATTGGCATGCTTTTCACGTCGTTTGGTAGAAATCCACACGCGCGTTCTGCCAAAAGCACCATTTGCATGCATATCGTGTGGTTTTGCAGAAAACTGCATCCGCGTCTACCAAAAGATGCATATGCATGCTTAAAACGCGTTCTGGTACAAATCCATGTGCGGGTTCTAAAAAGAGCAGCATTGGCACGCTTTTCACGTCGTTTGGTAGAAATCGACACGCGCGTTCGGCCAAAAGCACCATTTCCATGCATATCGTGTGGTTTTGCAGAAAACTGCATCCGCGTCAACCAAAAGATGCATATGCATGCTTAAAACGCGTTTCGGCACAAATCCATGTGCGGGTGCTAAAATGAGCAGCATTGGCATGCTTTTCACGTCGTTTGGTAGAAATCCACACGCGCGTGCTGCCAAAAGCACGATTTGCATGGATATCGTGTGGTTTTGCAGAAAACTGCATCCGCGTCTACCAAAAGATGCATATGCGTGGTTAAAACGCGTTTTGGCACAAACCCATGTGCGGGTTCTAAAAAGAGCAGCGTTGGCATGCTTTTCACGTGGTTTGGTAGAAATCCACACGCGCGTTCTGCCAAAAGACCATTTGCATGCATATCGTGTGGTTTTGCAGAAAACTGCATCCGCGTCAACCAAAAGATGCATATGCATGCTCAAAACGCGTTTCGGCAAAAATCCATGTGCGGGTGCTAAAAAGAGCAGCATTGGCATGCTTTTCGCGTCGTTTGGTAGAAATCCACACGCGCGTTCTGCCAAAAGCACCATTTGCATGCATACCGTGGTTTTGCACAAAACTGCATCCGCGTCTACCAAAAGTTGCATATGCATGCTTAAAACGCGTTTTGGCACAAATCCATGTGCGGGTCCTAAAAAGAGCAGCGTTGGCATGCTTTTCACGTGGTTTGGTAGAAATCCACACGCGCGTTCTGCCAAAAGCACCATTTGCATGCATATCGTGTGGTTTTGCAGAAAACTGCATCCGCGTCAACCAAAAGATGCATATGCATGCTTAAAACGCGTTTCGGCACAAATCCATGTGTGGGTGCTAAAAAGAGCAGCATTGGCATGCTTTTCACGTCGTTTGGTAGAAATCCACACGCGCGTGCTGCCAAAAGCACCATTTGCATGCATATCGTGTGGTTTTGCAGAAAACTGCATCCGCGTCTACCAAAAGATGCATATGCGTGGTTAAAACGCGTTTTGGCACAAACCCATGTGCGGGTTCTGAAAAGAGCACCGTTGGCATGGTTTTCACGTGGTTTGGTAGAAATCCACACGCGCGTTCTGCCAAAAGACCATTTGCATGCATATCGTGTGGTTTTGCAGAAAACTGCATCCGCGTCAACCATAAGATGCATATGCATGCTAAAAACGCGTTTCGGCAAAAATCCATGTGCGGGTGCTAAAAACAGCAGCATTGGCATGCTTTTCGCGTCGTTTGGTAGAAATCCACACGCGCGTTCTGCCAAAAGCACCATTTGCATGCATACCGTGGTTTTGCAGAAAACTGCATCCGCGTCTACCAAAAGTTGCATATGCATGCTTAAAACGCGTTTTGGCACAAATCCATGTGCGGGTTCTAAAAAGAGCAGCATTGGCATGCTTTTTACGTCGTTTGGTAGAAATCCACACGGGCGTTCTGCCAAAAGCACCATTTGCATGCATATCGTGTGGTTTTGCAGAAAACTGCATCCCCGTCAACCAAAAGATGCATATGCATGCTTAAAACGCCTTTCGGCACAAATCCATGTGCGGGTGCTAAAAAGAGCAGCATTGGCATGCTTTTCACGTCGTTTGGTAGAAATCGACACGCGCGTTCGGCCAAAAGCACCATTTGCATGCATATCATGTGGTTTTGCAGAAAACTGCATCCGCGTCTAGCAAAAGTTGCATATGCATGCTTAAAACGCGTTTTGGCACAAATCCATGTGCGGTTTCTAAAAAGAGCAGCATTGGCATGCTTTTCACGTCGTTTGGTAGAAATCCACACGCGCGTTCTGCCAAAAGCACCATTTGCATGCATATCGTGTGGTTTTGCAGAAAACTGCATCCGCGTCTAGCAAAAGATGCATATGCACGCTTAAAACGCGTTTTTGCACAAATCCATGTGCGGGTGCTAAAATGAGCAGCATTGGCATGCTTTTCACGTCGTTTGGTAGAAATCCACACGCGCGTTCTGCCAAAAGCACCATTTGCATGCATATCGTGTGGTTTTGCAGAAAACTGCATCCGCGTCTACCAAAAGATGCATATGCGTGGTTAAAACGCGTTTTGGCACAAACCCATGTGCGGGTTCTAAAAAGAGCAGCGTTGGCATGCTTTTCACGTGGTTTGGTAGAAATCCACACGCGCGTTCTGCCAAAAGCACCATTTGCATGCATACGGTGGTTTTGCAGAAAACTGCATCCGCGTCTGCCAAAAGATGCATATGCATGCTCAAAACGCGTTTCGGCAAAAATACATGTGCGGGTGCTAAAAAGAGCAGCATTGGCATGCTTTTCGGGTCGTTTGGTAGAAATCCACACGCGCGTTCTGCCAAAAGCACCATTTGCATGCATACCGTGGTTTTGCAGAAAACTGCATCCGCGTCTACCAAAAGTTGCATATGCATGCTTAAAAGGCGTTTTGACACAAATCCATGTGCGGGTTCTAAAAAGAGCAGCATTGGCATGCTTTTCACGTCGTTTGGTAGAAATCCACACGGGCGTTCTGCCAAAAGCACCATTTGCATGCATATCGTGTGGTTTTGCAGAAAACTGCATCCCCGTCAACCAAAAGATGCATATGCATGCTTAAAACGCGTTTCGGCACAAATCCATGTGCGGGTGCTAAAAAGAGCAGCATTGGCATGCTTTTCACGTCGTTTGGTAGAAATCGACACGCGCCTTCGGCCAAAAGCACCATTTGCATGCATATCATGTGGTTTTGGAGAAAACTGCATCCGCGTCTAGCAAAAGTTGCATATGCATGCTTAAAACGCGTTTTGGCAGAAATCCATGTGCGGGTTCTAAAAAGAGCAGCATTGGCATGCTTTTCACGTCGTTTGGTAGAAATCCACACGCGCGTTCTGCCAAAAGCACCATTTGCATGCATATCGTGTGGTTTTGCAGAAAACTGCATCCGCGTCTACCAAAAGATGCATATGCATGCTTAAAACGCGTTTCGGCACAAATCCATGTGCGGGTGCTAAAATGAGCAGCATTGGCATGCTTTTCACGTCGTTTGGTAGAAATCCACACGCGCGTGCTGCCAAAAGCACGATTTGCATGGATATCGTGTGGTTTTGCAGAAAACTGCATCCGCGTCTACCAAAAGATGCATATGCGTGGTTAAAACGCGTTTTGGCACAAACCCATGTGCGGGTTCTAAAAAGAGCAGCGTTGGCATGCTTTTCACGTGGTTTGGTAGAAATCCACACGCGCGTTCTGCCAAAAGACCATTTGCATGCATATCGTGTGGTTTTGCAGAAAACTGCATCCGCGTCAACCAAAAGATGCATATGCATGCTCAAAACGCGTTTCGGCAAAAATCCATGTGCGGGTGCTAAAAAGAGCAGCATTGGCATGCTTTTCGCGTCGTTTGGTAGAAATCCACACGCGCGTTCTGCCAAAAGCACCATTTGCATGCATACCGTGGTTTTGCACAAAACTGCATCCGCGTCTACCAAAAGTTGCATATGCATGCTTAAAACGCGTTTTGGCACAAATCCATGTGCGGGTCCTAAAAAGAGCAGCGTTGGCATGCTTTTCACGTGGTTTGGTAGAAATCCACACGCGCGTTCTGCCAAAAGCACCATTTGCATGCATATCGTGTGGTTTTGCAGAAAACTGCATCCGCGTCAACCAAAAGATGCATATGCATGCTTAAAACGCGTTTCGGCACAAATCCATGTGTGGGTGCTAAAAAGAGCAGCATTGGCATGCTTTTCACGTCGTTTGGTAGAAATCCACACGCGCGTGCTGCCAAAAGCACCATTTGCATGCATATCGTGTGGTTTTGCAGAAAACTGCATCCGCGTCTACCAAAAGATGCATATGCGTGGTTAAAACGCGTTTTGGCACAAACCCATGTGCGGGTTCTGAAAAGAGCACCGTTGGCATGCTTTTCACGTGGTTTGGTAGAAATCCACACGCGCGTTCTGCCAAAAGACCATTTGCATGCATATCGTGTGGTTTTGCAGAAAACTGCATCCGCGTCAACCATAAGATGCATATGCATGCTAAAAACGCGTTTCGGCAAAAATCCATGTGCGGGTGCTAAAAACAGCAGCATTGGCATGCTTTTCGCGTCGTTTGGTAGAAATCCACACGCGCGTTCTGCCAAAAGCACCATTTGCATGCATACCGTGGTTTTGCAGAAAACTGCATCCGCGTCTACCAAAAGTTGCATATGCATGCTTAAAACGCGTTTTGGCACAAATCCATGTGCGGGTTCTAAAAAGAGCAGCATTGGCATGCTTTTTACGTCGTTTGGTAGAAATCCACACGGGCGTTCTGCCAAAAGCACCATTTGCATGCATATCGTGTGGTTTTGCAGAAAACTGCATCCCCGTCAACCAAAAGATGCATATGCATGCTTAAAACGCCTTTCGGCACAAATCCATGTGCGGGTGCTAAAAAGAGCAGCATTGGCATGCTTTTCACGTCGTTTGGTAGAAATCGACACGCGCGTTCGGCCAAAAGCACCATTTGCATGCATATCATGTGGTTTTGCAGAAAACTGCATCCGCGTCTAGCAAAAGTTGCATATGCATGCTTAAAACGCGTTTTGGCACAAATCCATGTGCGGTTTCTAAAAAGAGCAGCATTGGCATGCTTTTCACGTCGTTTGGTAGAAATCCACACGCGCGTTCTGCCAAAAGCACCATTTGCATGCATATCGTGTGGTTTTGCAGAAAACTGCATCCGCGTCTAGCAAAAGATGCATATGCACGCTTAAAACGCGTTTTGGCACAAATCCATGTGCGGGTGCTAAAATGAGCAGCATTGGCATGCTTTTCACGTCGTTTGGTAGAAATCCACACGCGCGTTCTGCCAAAAGCACCATTTGCATGCATATCGTGTGGTTTTGCAGAAAACTGCATCCGCGTCTACCAAAAGATGCATATGCGTGGTTAAAACGCGTTTTGGCACAAACCCATGTGCGGGTTCTAAAAAGAGCAGCGTTGGCATGCTTTTCACGTGGTTTGGTAGAAATCCACACGCGCGTTCTGCCAAAAGCACCATTTGCATGCATACGGTGGTTTTGCAGAAAACTGCATCCGCGTCTGCCAAAAGATGCATATGCATGCTCAAAACGCGTTTCGGCAAAAATACATGTGCGGGTGCTAAAAAGAGCAGCATTGGCATGCTTTTCGGGTCGTTTGGTAGAAATCCACACGCGCGTTCTGCCAAAAGCACCATTTGCATGCATACCGTGGTTTTGCAGAAAACTGCATCCGCGTCTACCAAAAGTTGCATATGCATGCTTAAAAGGCGTTTTGACACAAATCCATGTGCGGGTTCTAAAAAGAGCAGCATTGGCATGCTTTTCACGTCGTTTGGTAGAAATCCACACGGGCGTTCTGCCAAAAGCACCATTTGCATGCATATCGTGTGGTTTTGCAGAAAACTGCATCCCCGTCAACCAAAAGATGCATATGCATGCTTAAAACGCGTTTCGGCACAAATCCATGTGCGGGTGCTAAAAAGAGCAGCATTGGCATGCTTTTCACGTCGTTTGGTAGAAATCGACACGCGCGTTCGGCCAAAAGCACCATTTGCATGCATATCATGTGGTTTTGGAGAAAACTGCATCCGCGTCTAGCAAAAGTTGCATATGCATGCTTAAAACGCGTTTTGGCAGAAATCCATGTGCGGGTTCTAAAAAGAGCAGCATTGGCATGCTTTTCACGTCGTTTGGTAGAAATCCACACGCGCGTTCTGCCAAAAGCACCATTTGCATGCATATCGTGTGGTTTTGCAGAAAACTGCATCCGCGTCTACCAAAAGATGCATATGCATGCTGAAAACGCGTTTTGGCACAAATCCATGTGCGGGTGCTGAAAAGAGCAGCATTGGCATGCTTGTCACGTCGTTTGGTAGAAATCCACCCGCGCGTTCTGCCAAAAGCACCATTTGCATGCATATCGTGTGGTTTTGCAGAAAACTGTATCCGCGTCTACCAAATGGTGCAGATGCATGCTTAAAACGCGTTTTGGCACAAATCCATGTGCGGGTTCTAAAAAGAGCAGCATTTGCATGCTTTTCACGTCGTTTGGAAGAAATCCACACGCGCGTTCTGCCAAAAGCACCATTTGCATGCATATCGTGTGGTTCTGCAGAAAACTGCTTCCGCGTCTACCAAAAGATGCATATGCATGCTTAAAACGCGTTTTGGCACAAATCATGTGCGGGTGCTAAAAGAGCAGCATTGGCATGCTTTTCACGTCGTTTGGTAGAAATCCACACGCGCGTTCCGCCAAAAGCACCATTTGCATGCATATCGTGTGGTTTTGCAGAAAACTGCATCCGCGTCTACCAAAAGGTGCAGGTGCATGCTTAAAACGCGTTTTGGCACAAATCCATGTGCGGGTGCTAAAAAGAGCAGCATTGGCATGCTTTTCACGACGTTTGGTAGAAATCCACACGCGCGTTCTGCCAAAAGCACCATTTGCATGCATATCGTGTGGTTTTGCAGAAAACTGCATCCGCGTCTACCAAAAAAGTGCATGTGCTTGCTTAAAACGCGTTCTGGTACAAATCCATGTGCGGGTTCTAAAAAGAGCAGCATTGGCATGCTTTTCACGTCGTTTGGTAGAAATCCACACGCGCGTTCTGCCAAAAGCACCATTTGCATGCATATCGTGTGGTTTTGCAGAAAACTGCATCCGCGTCAACCAAAAAATGCATATGCATGCTTAAAACGCGTTTCGGCACAAATCCATGTGCGGGTTCTAAAAAGAGCAGCATTGGCATGCTTTTTACGTCGTTTGGTAGAAATCCACACGGGCGTTCTGCCAAAAGCACCATTTGCATGCATATCGTGTGGTTTTGCAGAAAACTGCATCCCCGTCAACAAAAAGATGCATATGCATGCTTAAAACGCCTTTCGGCACAAATCCATGTGCGGGTGCTAAAAAGAGCAGCATTGGCATGCTTTTCACGTCGTTTGGTAGAAATCGACACGCGCGTTCGGCCAAAAGCACCATTTGCATGCATATCATGTGGTTTTGCAGAAAACTGCATCCGCGTCTAGCAAAAGTTGCATATGCATGCTTAAAACGCGTTTTGGCACAAATCCATGTGCGGTTTCTAAAAAGAGCAGCATTGGCATGCTTTTCACGTCGTTTGGTAGAAATCCACACGCGCGTTCTGCCAAAAGCACCATTTGCATGCATATCGTGTGGTTTTGCAGAAAACTGCATCCGCGTCTAGCAAAAGATGCATATGCACGCTGAAAACGCGTTTCGGCAAAAATCCATGTGCGGGTGCTAAAAGAGCAGCATTGGCATGCTTTTCACGTCGTTTGGTAGAAATCCACACGCGCGTTCCGCCAAAAGCACCATTTGCATGCATATCGTGTGGTTTTGCAGAAAACTGCATCCGCGTCTACCAAAAGGTGCAGGTGCATGCTTAAAACGCGTTTTGGCACAAATCCATGTGCGGGTGCTAAAAAGAGCAGCATTGGCATGCTTTTCACGACGTTTGGTAGAAATCCACACGCGCGTTCTGCCAAAAGCACCATTTGCATGCATATCGTGTGGTTTTGCAGAAAACTGCATCCGCGTCTACCAAAAAAGTGCATGTGCTTGCTTAAAACGCGTTCTGGTACAAATCCATGTGCGGGTTCTAAAAAGAGCAGCATTGGCATGCTTTTCACGTGGTTTGGTAGAAATCCACACGCGCGTTCTGCCAAAAGCACCATTTGCATGCATATCGTGTGGTTTTGCAGAAAACTGCATCCGCGTCAACCAAAAGATGCATATGCATGCTAAAAACGCGTTTCGGCAAAAATCCATGTGCGGGTGCTAAAAAGAGCAGCATTGGCATGCTTTTCGCGTCGTTTGGTAGAAATCCACACGCGCGTTCTGCCAAAAGCACCATTTGCATGCATACCGTGGTTTTGCAGAAAACTGCATCCGCGTCTACCAAAAGTTGCATATGCATGCTTAAAACGCGTTTTGGCACAAATCCATGTGCGGGTTCTAAAAAGAGCAGCATTGGCATGCTTTTCACGTCGTTTGGTAGAAATCGACACGCGCGTTCGGCCAAAAGCACCATTTGCATGCATATCATGTGGTTTTGCAGAAAACTGCATCCGCGTCTAGCAAAAGTTGCATATGCATGCTTAAAACGCGTTTTGGCACAAATCCATGTGCGGTTTCTAAAAAGAGCAGCATTGACATGCTTTTCACGTCGTTTGGTAGAAATCCACACGCGCGTTCTGCCAAAGCACCATTTGCATGCATACCGTGGTTTTGCAGAAAACTGCATCCGCGTCTACCAAAAGTTGCATATGCATGCTTAAAACGCGTTTTGGCACAAATCCATGTGCGGGTTCTAAAAAGAGCAGCATTGGCATGCTTTTTACGTCGTTTGGTAGAAATCCACACGGGCGTTCTGCCAAAAGCACCATTTGCATGCATATCGTGTGGTTTTGCAGAAAACTGCATCCCCGTCAACCAAAAGATGCATATGCATGCTTAAAACGCCTTTCGGCACAAATCCATGTGCGGGTGCTAAAAAGAGCAGCATTTGCATGCTTTTCACGTCGTTTGGAAGAAATCCACACGCGCGTTCTGCCAAAAGCACCATTTGCATGCATATCGTGTGGTTCTGCAGAAAACTGCATCCGCGTCTACCAAAAGATGCATATGCATGCTTAAAACGCGTTTTGGCACAAATCCATGTGCGGGTGCTAAAAGAGCAGCATTGGCATGCTTTTCACGTCGTTTGGTAGAAATCCACACGCGCGTTCCGCCAAAAGCACCATTTGCATGCATATCGTGTGGTTTTGCAGAAAACTGCATCCGCGTCTACCAAAAGGTGCAGGTGCATGCTTAAAACGCGTTTTGGCACAAATCCATGTGCGGGTGCTAAAAAGAGCAGCATTGGCATGCTTTTCACGACGTTTGGTAGAAATCCACACGCGCTTTCTGCCAAAAGCACCATTTGCATGCATATCGTGTGGTTTTGCAGAAAACTGCATCCGCGTCTACCAAAAAAGTGCATGTGCTTGCTTAAAACGCGTTCTGGTACAAATCCATGTGCGGGTTCTAAAAAGAGCAGCATTGGCATGCTTTTCACGTCGTTTGGTAGAAATCCACACGCGCGTTCTGCCAAAAGCACCATTTGCATGCATATCGTGTGGTTTTGCAGAAAACTGCATCCGCGTCAACCAAAAAATGCATATGCATGCTTAAAACGCGTTTCGGCACAAATCCATGTGCGGGTTCTAAAAAGAGCAGCATTGGCATGCTTTTTACGTCGTTTGGTAGAAATCCACACGGGCGTTCTGCCAAAAGCACCATTTGCATGCATATCGTGTGGTTTTGCAGAAAACTGCATCCCCGTCAACAAAAAGATGCATATGCATGCTTAAAACGCCTTTCGGCACAAATCCATGTGCGGGTGCTAAAAAGAGCAGCATTGGCATGCTTTTCACGTCGTTTGGTAGAAATCGACACGCGCGTTCGGCCAAAAGCACCATTTGCATGCATATCATGTGGTTTTGCAGAAAACTGCATCCGCGTCTAGCAAAAGTTGCATATGCATGCTTAAAACGCGTTTTGGCACAAATCCATGTGCGGTTTCTAAAAAGAGCAGCATTGGCATGCTTTTCACGTCGTTTGGTAGAAATCCACACGCGCGTTCTGCCAAAAGCACCATTTGCATGCATATCGTGTGGTTTTGCAGAAAACTGCATCCGCGTCTAGCAAAAGATGCATATGCACGCTGAAAACGCGTTTCGGCAAAAATCCATGTGCGGGTGCTAAAAGAGCAGCATTGGCATGCTTTTCACGTCGTTTGGTAGAAATCCACACGCGCGTTCCGCCAAAAGCACCATTTGCATGCATATCGTGTGGTTTTGCAGAAAACTGCATCCGCGTCTACCAAAAGGTGCAGGTGCATGCTTAAAACGCGTTTTGGCACAAATCCATGTGCGGGTGCTAAAAAGAGCAGCATTGGCATGCTTTTCACGACGTTTGGTAGAAATCCACACGCGCGTTCTGCCAAAAGCACCATTTGCATGCATATCGTGTGGTTTTGCAGAAAACTGCATCCGCGTCTACCAAAAAAGTGCATGTGCTTGCTTAAAACGCGTTCTGGTACAAATCCATGTGCGGGTTCTAAAAAGAGCAGCATTGGCATGCTTTTCACGTGGTTTGGTAGAAATCCACACGCGCGTTCTGCCAAAAGCACCATTTGCATGCATATCGTGTGGTTTTGCAGAAAACTGCATCCGCGTCAACCAAAAGATGCATATGCATGCTAAAAACGCGTTTCGGCAAAAATCCATGTGCGGGTGCTAAAAAGAGCAGCATTGGCATGCTTTTCGCGTCGTTTGGTAGAAATCCACACGCGCGTTCTGCCAAAAGCACCATTTGCATGCATACCGTGGTTTTGCAGAAAACTGCATCCGCGTCTATCAAAAGTTGCATATGCATGCTTAAAACGCGTTTTGGCACAAATCCATGTGCGGGTTCTAAAAAGAGCAGCATTGGCATGCTTTTCACGTCGTTTGGTAGAAATCGACACGCGCGTTCGGCCAAAAGCACCATTTGCATGCATATCATGTGGTTTTGCAGAAAACTGCATCCGCGTCTAGCAAAAGTTGCATATGCATGCTTAAAACGCGTTTTGGCACAAATCCATGTGCGGTTTCTAAAAAGAGCAGCATTGACATGCTTTTCACGTCGTTTGGTAGAAATCCACACGCGCGTTCTGCCAAAAGCACCATTTGCATGCATATCGTGTGGTTTTGCAGAAAACTGCATCCGCGTCTACCAAAAGATGCATATGCGTGGTTAAAACGCGTTTTGGCACAAACCCATGTGCGGGTTCTAAAAAGAGCAGCGTTGGCATGCTTTTCACGTGGTTTGGTAGAAATCCACACGCGCGTTCTGCCAAAAGCACCATTTGCATGCATATCGTGTGGTTTTGCAGAAAACTGCATCCGCGTCAACCAAAAGATGCATATGCATGCTAAAAACGCGTTTCGGCAAAAATCCATGTGCGGGTGCTAAAAAGAGCAGCATTGGCATGCTTTTCGCGTCGTTTGGTAGAAATCCACACGCGCGTTCTGCCAAAAGCACCATTTGCATGCATACCGTGGTTTTGCAGAAAACTGCATCCGCGTCTACCAAAAGTTGCATATGCATGCTTAAAACGCGTTTTGGCACAAATCCATGTGCGGGTTCTAAAAAGAGCAGCATTGGCATGCTTTTCACGTCGTTTGGTAGAAATCGACACGCGCGTTCTGCCAAAAGCACCATTTGCATGCATATCGTGTGGTTTTGCAGAAAACTGCATCCGCGTCTAGCAAAAGATGCATATGCACGCTTAAAACGCGTTTTGGCACAAATCCATGTGCGGGTGCTAAAATGAGCAGCATTGGCATGCTTTTCATGTCGTTTGGTAGAAATCCACACGCGCGTTCTGCCAAAAGCACCATTTGCATGCATATCGTGTGGTTTTGCAGAAAACTGCATCCGCGTCTACCAAAAGATGCATATGCGTGGTTAAAACGCGTTTTGGCACAAACCCATGTGCGGGTTCTAAAAAGAGCAGCGTTGGCATGCTTTTCACGTGGTTTGGTAGAAATCCACACGCGCGTTCTGCCAAAAGCACCATTTGCATGCATACGGTGGTTTTGCAGAAAACTGCATCCGCGTCTACCAAAAGATGCATATGCATGCTCAAAACGCGTTTCGGCAAAAATACATGTGCGGGTGCTAAAAAGAGCAGCATTGGCATGCTTTTCGGGTCGTTTGGCAGAAATCCACACGCGCGTTCTGCCAAAAGCACCATTTGCATGCATACCGTGGTTTTGCAGAAAACTGCATCCGCGTCTACCAAAAGATGCATATGCATGCTCAAAACGCGTTTCGGCAAAAATCCATGTGCGGGTGCTAAAAAGAGCAGCATTGGCATGCTTTTCGCGTCGTTTGGTAGAAATCCACACGCGCGTTCTGCCAAAAGCACCATTTGCATGCATACCGTGGTTTTGCAGAAAACTGCATCCGCGTCTACCAAAAGTTGCATATGCATGCTTAAAACGCGTTTTGGCACAAATCCATGTGCGGGTTCTAAAAAGAGCAGCGTTGGCATGCTTTTCACGTGGTTTGGTAGAAATCCACACGCGCGTTCTGCCAAAAGCACCATTTGCATGCATATCGTGTGGTTTTGCAGAAAACTGCATCCGCGTCAACCAAAAGATGCATATGCATGCTAAAAACGCGTTTCGGCAAAAATCCATGTGCGGGTGCTAAAAAGAGCAGCATTGGCATGCTTTTCGCGTCGTTTGGTAGAAATCCACACGCGCGTTCTGCCAAAGCACCATTTGCATGCATACCGTGGTTTTGCAGAAAACTGCATCCGCGTCTACCAAAAGTTGCATATGCATGCTTAAAACGCGTTTTGGCACAAATCCATGTGCGGGTTCTAAAAAGAGCAGCATTGGCATGCTTTTTACGTCGTTTGGTAGAAATCCACACGGGCGTTCTGCCAAAAGCACCATTTGCATGCATATCGTGTGGTTTTGCAGAAAACTGCATCCCCGTCAACCAAAAGATGCATATGCATGCTTAAAACGCCTTTCGGCACAAATCCATGTGCGGGTGCTAAAAAGAGCAGCATTGGCATGCTTTTCACGTCGTTTGGTAGAAATCGACACGCGCGTTCGGCCAAAAGCACCATTTGCATGCATATCATGTGGTTTTGCAGAAAACTGCATCCGCGTCTAGCAAAAGTTGCATATGCATGCTTAAAACGCGTTTTGGCACAAATCCATGTGCGGTTTCTAAAAAGAGCAGCATTGGCATGCTTTTCACGTCGTTTGGTAGAAATCCACACGCGCGTTCTGCCAAAAGCACCATTTGCATGCATATCGTGTGGTTTTGCAGAAAACTGCATCCGCGTCTAGCAAAAGATGCATATGCACGCTTAAAACGCGTTTTGGCACAAATCCATGTGCGGGTGCTAAAATGAGCAGCATTGGCATGCTTTTCACGTCGTTTTGGTAGAAATCCACACGCGCGTTCTGCCAAAAGCACCATTTGCATGCATATCGTGTGGTTTTGCAGAAAACTGCATCCGCGTCTACCAAAAGATGCATATGCGTGGTTAAAACGCGTTTTGGCACAAACCCATGTGCGGGTTCTAAAAAGAGCAGCGTTGGCATGCTTTTCACGTGGTTTGGTAGAAATCCACACGCGCGTTCTGCCAAAAGCACCATTTGCATGCATACGGTGGTTTTGCAGAAAACTGCATCCGCGTCTACCAAAAGATGCATATGCATGCTCAAAACGCGTTTCGGCAAAAATACATGTGCGGGTGCTAAAAAGAGCAGCATTGGCATGCTTTTCGGGTCGTTTGGTAGAAATCCACACGCGCGTTCTTCCAAAAGCACCATTTGCATGCATACCGTGGTTTTGCAGAAAACTGCATCCGCGTCTACCAAAAGTTGCATATGCATGCTTAAAACGCGTTTTGACACAAATCCATGTGCGGGTTCTAAAAAGAGCAGCATTGGCATGCTTTTCACGTCGTTTGGTAGAAATCCACACGGGCGTTCTGCCAAAAGCACCATTTGCATGCATATCGTGTGGTTTTGCAGAAAACTGCATCCCCGTCAACCAAAAGATGCATATGCATGCTTAAAACGCGTTTCGGCACAAATCCATGTGCGGGTGCTAAAAAGAGCAGCATTGGCATGCTTTTCACGTCGTTTGGTAGAAATCGACACGCGCGTTCGGCCAAAAGCACCATTTGCATGCATATCATGTGGTTTTGCAGAAAACTGCATCCGCGTCTAGCAAAAGTTGCATATGCATGCTTAAAACGCGTTTTGGCAGAAATCCATGTGCGGGTTCTAAAAAGAGCAGCATTGGCATGCTTTTCACGTCGTTTGGTAGAAATCCACACGCGCGTTCTGCCAAAAGCACCATTTGCATGCATATCGTGTGGTTTTGCAGAAAACTGCATCCGCGTCTACCAAAAGATGCATATGCATGCTTAAAACGCGTTTTGGCACAAATCCATGTGCGGGTGCTGAAAAGAGCAGCATTGGCATGCTTGTCACGTCGTTTGGTAGAAATCCACCAGCGCGTTCTGCCAAAAGCACCATTTGCATGCATATCGTGTGGTTTTGCAGAAAACTGCATCCGCGTCTACCAAATGGTGCAGATGCATGCTTAAAACGCGTTTTGGCACAAATCCATGTGCGGGTTCTAAAAAGAGCAGCATTTGCATGCTTTTCACGTCGTTTGGAAGAAATCCACACGCGCGTTCTGCCAAAAGCACCATTTGCATGCATATCGTGTGGTTCTGCAGAAAACTGCATCCGCGTCTACCAAAAGATGCATATGCATGCTTAAAACGCGTTTTGGCACAAATCCATGTGCGGGTGCTAAAAGAGCAGCATTGGCATGCTTTTCACGTCGTTTGGTAGAAATCCACACGCGCGTTCCGCCAAAAGCACCATTTGCATGCATATCGTGTGGTTTTGCAGAAAACTGCATCCGCGTCTACCAAAAGGTGCAGGTGCATGCTTAAAACGCGTTTTGGCACAAATCCATGTGCGGGTGCTAAAAAGAGCAGCATTGGCATGCTTTTCACGACGTTTGGTAGAAATCCACACGCGCGTTCTGCCAAAAGCACCATTTGCATGCATATCGTGTGGTTTTGCAGAAAACTGCATCCGCGTCTACCAAAAAAGTGCATGTGCTTGCTTAAAACGCGTTCTGGTACAAATCCATGTGCGGGTTCTAAAAAGAGCAGCATTGGCATGCTTTTCACGTCGTTTGGTAGAAATCCACACGCGCGTTCTGCCAAAAGCACCATTTGCATGCATATCGTGTGGTTTTGCAGAAAACTGCATCCGCGTCAACCAAAAAATGCATATGCATGCTTAAAACGCGTTTCGGCACAAATCCATGTGCGGGTTCTAAAAAGAGCAGCATTGGCATGCTTTTTACGTCGTTTGGTAGAAATCCACACGGGCGTTCTGCCAAAAGCACCATTTGCATGCATATCGTGTGGTTTTGCAGAAAACTGCATCCCCGTCAACAAAAAGATGCATATGCATGCTTAAAACGCCTTTCGGCACAAATCCATGTGCGGGTGCTAAAAAGAGCAGCATTGGCATGCTTTTCACGTCGTTTGGTAGAAATCGACACGCGCGTTCGGCCAAAAGCACCATTTGCATGCATATCATGTGGTTTTGCAGAAAACTGCATCCGCGTCTAGCAAAAGTTGCATATGCATGCTTAAAACGCGTTTTGGCACAAATCCATGTGCGGTTTCTAAAAAGAGCAGCATTGGCATGCTTTTCACGTCGTTTGGTAGAAATCCACACGCGCGTTCTGCCAAAAGCACCATTTGCATGCATATCGTGTGGTTTTGCAGAAAACTGCATCCGCGTCTAGCAAAAGATGCATATGCACGCTGAAAACGCGTTTTGGCACAAATCCATGTGCGGGTGCTAAAATGAGCAGCATTGGCATGCTTTTCACGTCGTTTGGTAGAAATCCACACGCGCGTTCTGCCAAAAGCACCATTTGCATGCATACCGTGTGGTTTTGCAGAAAACTGCATCCGCGTCTACCAAAAGATGCATATGCGTGGTTAAAACGCGTTTTGGCACAAGCCCATGTGCGGGTTCTAAAAAGAGCAGCGTTGGCATGCTTTTCACGTGGTTTGGTAGAAATCCACACGCGCGTTCTGCCAAAAGCACCATTTGCATGCATACCGTGGTTTTGCAGAAAACTGCATCCGCGTCTACCAAAAGATGCATATGCATGCTCAAAACGCGTTTCGGCAAAAATCCATGTGCGGGTGCTAAAAAGAGCAGCATTGGCATGCTTTTCGCGTCGTTTGGTAGAAATCCACACGCGCGTTCTGCCAAACGCACCATTTGCATGCATACCGTGGTTTTGCCGAAAACTGCATCCGCGTCTACCAAAAGTTGCATATGCATGCTTAAAACGCGTTTTGGCACAAATCCATGTGCGGGTTCTAAAAAGAGCAGCATTGGCATGCTTTTCACGTCGTTTGGTAGAAATCCACACGGGCGTTCTGCCAAAAGCACCATTTGCATGCATATCGTGTGGTTTTGCAGAAAACTGCATCCCCGTCAACCAAAAGATGCATATGCATGCTTAAAACGCGTTTCGGCACAAATCTATGTGCGGGTGCTAAAAAGAGCAGCATTGGCATGCTTTTCACGTCGTTTGGTAGAAATCGACACGCGCGTTCGGCCAAAAGCACCATTTGCATGCATATCGTGTGGTTTTGCAGAAAACTGCATCCGCGTCTAGCAAAAGTTGCATATGCATGCTTAAAACGCGTTTTGGCACAAATCCATGTGCGGGTTCTAAAAAGAGCAGCATTGGCATGCTTTTCACGTCGTTTGGTAGAAATCCACACGCGCATTCTGCCAAAAGCACCATTTGCATGCATATCGTGTGGTTTTGCAGAAAACTGCATCCGCGTCTACCAAAAGTTGCATATGCATGCTTCAAACGCGTTTTGGCACAAATCCATGTGCGGGTTCTAAAAAGAGCAGCATTGGCATGCTTTTCACGTCGTTTGGTAGAAATCCACACGCGCGTTCTGCCAAAAGCACCATTTGCATGCATATCGTGTGGTTTTGCAGAAAACTGCATCCGCGTCTACCAAAAGTTGCATATGCATGCTTCAAACGCGTTTTGGCACAAATCCATGTGCGGGTTCTAAAAAGAGCAGCATTGGCATGCTTTTCACGTCGTTTGGTAGAAATCAACACGCGCGTTCTGCAAAAAGCACCATTTGCATGCATATCGTGTGGTTTTGCAGAAAACTGCATCCGCGTCTAGCAAAAGATGCATATGCACGCTTAAAACGCGTTTTGGCACAAATCCATGTGCGGGTGCTAAAAAGAGCAGCATTGGCATGCTTTTCACGTCGTTTGCTAGAAATCCACACGCGCGTTCTGCCAAAAGCACCATTTGCATGCATATCGTGTGGTTTTGCAGAAAACTGCATCCGCGTCTACCAAAAGATGCATATGCATGCTTAAAACGCGTTCTGGTACAAATCCATGTGCGGGTTCTAAAAAGAGCAGCATTGGCACGCTTTTCACGTCGTTTGGTAGAAATCCACACGCGCGTTCGGCCAAAAGCACCATTTCCATGCATATCATGTGGTTTTGCAGAAAACTGCATCCGCGTCAACCAAAAGATGCATATGCATGCTTAAAACGCGTTTCGGCACAAATCCATGTGCGGGTGCTAAAATGAGCAGCATTGGCATGCTTTTCACGTCGCTTGGTAGAAATCCACACGCGCGTGCTGCCAAAAGCACCATTTGCATGGATATCGTGTGGTTTTGCAGAAAACTGCATCCGCGTCTACCAAAAGATGCATATGCGTGGTTAAAACGCGTTTTGGCACAAACCCATGTGCGGGTTCTAAAAAGAGCAGCGTTGGCATGCTTTTCACGTGGTTTGGTTGAAATCCACACGCGCGTTCTGCCAAAAGACCATTTGCATGCATATCGTGTGGTTTTGCAGAAAACTGCATCCGCGTCAACCAAAAGATGCATATGCATGCTCAAAACGCGTTTCGGCAAAAATCCATGTGCGGGTGCTAAAAAGAGCAGCATTGGCATGCTTTTCGCGTCGTTTGGTAGAAATCCACACGCGCGTTCTGCCAAAAGCACCATTTGCATGCATACCGTGGTTTTGCAGAAAACTGCATCCGCGTCTACCAAAAGTTGCATATGCATGCTTAAAACGCGTTTTGGCACAAATCCATGTGCGGGTTCTAAAAAGAGCAGCGTTGGCATGCTTTTCACGTGGTTTGGTAGAAATCCACACGCGCGTTCTGCCAAAAGCACCATTTGCATGCATATCGTGTGGTTTTGCAGAAAACTGCATCCGCGTCAACCAAAAGATGCATATGCATGCTTAAAACGCGTTTCGGCACAAATCCATGTGTGGGTGCTAAAAAGAGCAGCATTGGCATGCTTTTCACGTCGTTTGGTAGAAATCCACACGCGCGTGCTGCCAAAAGCACCATTTGCATGCATATCGTGTGGTTTTGCAGAAAACTGCATCCGCGTCTACCAAAAGATGCATATGCGTGGTTAAAACGCGTTTTGGCACAAACCCATGTGCGGGTTCTGAAAAGAGCAGCGTTGGCATGCTTTTCACGTGGTTTGGTAGAAATCCACACGCGCGTTCTGCCAAAAGACCATTTGCATGCATATCGTGTGGTTTTGCAGAAAACTGCATCCGCGTCAACCAAAAGATGCATATGCATGCTAAAAACGCGTTTCGGCAAAAATCCATGTGCGGGTGCTAAAAAGAGCAGCATTGGCATGCTTTTCGGGTCGTTTGGTAGAAATCCACACGCGCGTTCTGCCAAAAGCACCATTTGCATGCATACCGTGGTTTTGCAGAAAACTGCATCCGCGTCTACCAAAAGTTGCATATGCATGCTTAAAACGCGTTTTGACACAAATCCATGTGCGGGTTCTAAAAAGAGCAGCATTGGCATGCTTTTCACGTCGTTTGGTAGAAATCCACACGGGCGTTCTGCCAAAAGCACCATTTGCATGCATATCGTGTGGTTTTGCAGAAAACTGCATCCCCGTCAACCAAAAGATGCATATGCATGCTTAAAACGCGTTTCGGCACAAATCCATGTGCGGGTGCTAAAAAGAGCAGTATTGGCATGCTTTTCACGTCGTTTGGTAGAAATCGACACGCGCGTTCGGCCAAAAGCACCATTTGCATGCATATCATGTGGTTTTGCAGAAAACTGCATCCGCGTCTAGCAAAAGTTGCATATGCATGCTTAAAACGCGTTTTGGCAGAAATCCATGTGCGGGTTCTAAAAAGAGCAGCATTGGCATGCTTTTCACGTCGTTTGGTAGAAATCCACACGCGCGTTCTGCCAAAAGCACCATTTGCATGCATATCGTGTGGTTTTGCAGAAAACTGCATCCGCGTCTACCAAAAGATGCATATGCATGCTTAAAACGCGTTTTGGCACAAATCCATGTGCGGGTGCTGAAAAGAGCAGCATTGGCATGCTTGTCACGTCGTTTGGTAGAAATCCACCCGCGCGTTCTGCCAAAAGCACCATTTGCATGCATATCGTGTGGTTTTGCAGAAAACTGCATCCGCGTCTACCAAATGGTGCAGATGCATGCTTAAAACGCGTTTTGGCACAAATCCATGTGCGGGTTCTAAAAAGAGCAGCATTTGCATGCTTTTCACGTCGTTTGGAAGAAATCCACACGCGCGTTCTGCCAAAAGCACCATTTGCATGCATATCGTGTGGTTTTGCAGAAAACTGCATCCGCGTCTACCAAAAGATGCATATGCATGCTTAAAACGCGTTTTGGCACAAATCCATGTGCGGGTGCTGAAAAGAGCAGCATTGGCATGCTTTTCACGTCGTTTGGTAGAAATCCACACGCGCGTTCCGCCAAAAGCACCATTTGCATGCATATCGTGTGGTTTTGCAGAAAACTGCATCCGCGTCTACCAAAAGGTGCAGGTGCATGCTTAAAACGCGTTTTGGCACAAATCCATGTGCGGGTGCTAAAAAGAGCAGCATTGGCATGCTTTTCACGTCGTTTGGTAGAAATCCACACGCGCGTTCTGCCAAAAGCACCATTTGCATGCATATCGTGTGGTTTTGCAGAAAACTGCATCCGCGTCTACCAAATGGTGCAGATGCATGCTTAAAACGCGTTTTGGCACAAATCCATGTGCGGGTTCTAAAAAGAGCAGCATTTGCATGCTTTTCACGTCGTTTGGAAGAAATCCACACGCGCGTTCTGCCAAAAGCACCATTTGCATGCATATCGTGTGGTTTTGCAGAAAACTGCATCCGCGTCTACCAAAAGATGCATATGCATGCTTAAAACGCGTTTTGGCACAAATCCATGTGCGGGTGCTAAAAAGAGCAGCATTGGCATGCTTTTCACGTCGTTTGGTAGAAATCCACACGCGCGTTCCGCCAAAAGCACCATTTGCATGCATATCGTGTGGTTTTGCAGAAAACTGCATCCGCGTCTACCAAAAAAGTGCATGTGCTTGCTTAAAACGCGTTCTGGTACAAATCCATGTGCGGGTTCTAAAAAGAGCAGCATTGGCATGCTTTTCACGTCGTTTGGTAGAAATCCACACGCGCGTTCGGCCAAATGCACCATTTGCATACATATCGTGTGGTTTTGCAGAAAACTGCATCCGCGTCTACCAAAAGATGCATATGCATGCTTAAAACGCGTTCTGGCACAAATCCATGTGCGGGTTCTAAAAAGAGCAGCATTGGCATGCTTTTCACGTCGTTTGGTAGAAATCCACACGCGCGTTCTGCCAAAAGCACCATTTGCATGCATATCGTGTGGTTTTGCAGAAAACTGCATCCGCGTCAACCAAAAAATGCATATGCATGCTTAAAACGCGTTTCGGCACAAATCCATGTGCGGGTGCTAAAATGAACCGCATTGGCATGCTTTTCACGTCGTTTGGTAGAAATCCACACCCGCGTTCTGCGAAAAGCACCATTTGCATGCAAATCGTGTGGTTTTGCAGAAAACTGCATCCGCCTCTGCGAAAAGATGCATATGCGTGGTTAAAACGCGTTTTCGCACAAATCCATGTGCGGGTTCTAAAAAGAGCAGCGTTGGCATGCTTTTCACGTGGTTTGGTAGAAATCCACACGCGCATTCTGCCAAAAGCACCATTTGCATGCATATCGTGTGGTTTTGCAGAAAACTGCATCCGCGTCAACCAAAAGATTCATATGCATGCTTAAAACGCGTTTCGGCACAAATCCATGTGTGGGTGCTAAAAAGAGCAGCATTGGCATGCTTTTCACGTCGTTTGGTAGAAATCCACACGCGCGTGCTGCCAAAAGCACCATTTGCATGCATATCGTGTGGTTTTGCAGAAAACTGCATCCGCGTCTACCAAAAGATGCATATGCGTGGTTAAAACGCGTTTTGGCACAAACCCATGTGCGGGTTCTGAAAAGAGCAGCGTTGGCATGCTTTTCACGTGGTTTGGTAGAAATCCACACGCGCGTTCTGCCAAAAGGCCATTTGCATGCATATCGTGTGGTTTTGCAGAAAACTGCATCCGCGTCAACCAAAAGATGCATATGCATGCTAAAAACGCGTTTCGGCAAAAATCCATGTGCGGGTGCTAAAAAGAGCAGCATTGGCATGCTTTTCGCGTCGTTTGGTAGAAATCCACACGAGCGTTCTGCCAAAAGCACCATTTGCATGCATACCGTGGTTTTGCAGAAAACTGCATCCGCGTCTACCAAAAGTTGCATATGCATGCTTAAAACGCGTTTTGGCACAAATCCATGTGCGGGTTCTAAAAAGAGCAGCGTTGGCATGCTTTTCACGTGGTTTGGTAGAAATCCACACGCGCGTTCTGCCAAAAGCACCATTTGCATGCATATCGTGTGGTTTTGCAGAAAACTGCATCCGCGTCAACCAAAAGATGCATATGCATGCTTAAAACGCGTTTCGGCACAAATCCATGTGTGGGTGCTAAAAAGAGCAGCATTGGCATGCTTTTCCCGTCGTTTGGTAGAAATCCACACGCGCGTTCTGCCAAAAGCATCATTTGCATGCATTTCGAGTGGTTTTGCAGAAAACTGCATCCGCGTCTACCAAAAGATGCATATGCATGCTTAAAACGCGTTTTGGCACATATCCATGTGCGGGTGCTAAAAAGAGCAGTATTGGCATGCTTTTCGCGTCGTTTGGTAGAAATCCACACGCGCGTTCTGCCAAAAGCACCATTTGCATGCATACCGTGGTTTTGCAGAAAACTGCATCCGCGTCTACCAAAAGTTGCATATGCATGCTTAAAACGCGTTTTGGCACAAATCCATGTGCGGGTTCTAAAAAGAGCAGCATTGGCATGCTTTTCACGTCGTTTGGTAGAAATCCACACGCGCGTTCTGCCAAAAGCACCATTTGCATGCATATCGTGTGGTTTTGCAGAAAACTGCATCCGCGTCTACCAAAAGTTGCATATGCATGCTTCAAACGCGTTTTGGCACAAATCCATGTGCGGGTTCTAAAAAGAGCAGCATTGGCATGCTTTTCACGTCGTTTGGTAGAAATCCACACGCGCGTTCTGCCAAAAGCACCATTTGCATGCATATCGTGTGGTTTTGCAGAAAACTGCATCCGCGTCTACCAAAAGTTGCATATGCATGCTTAAAACGCGTTTTGGCACAAATCCATGTGCGGGTTCTAAAAAGAGCAGCATTGGCATGCTTTTCACGTCGTTTGGTAGAAATCCACACGCGCGTTCTGCCAAAAGCACCATTTGCATGCATATCGTGTGGTTTTGCAGAAAACTGCATCCGCGTCTACCAAAAGATGCATATGCATGCTTAAAACGCGTTTTGGCACAAATCCATGTGCGGGTGCTGAAAAGAGCAGCATTGGCATGCTTTTCACGTCGTTTGGTAGAAATCCACCCGCGCGTTCTGCGAAAAGCACCATTTGCATGCATATCGTGTGGTTTTGCAGAAAACTGCATCCGCGTCTACCAAATGGTGCAGATGCATGCTTAAAACGCGTTTTGGCACAAATCCATGTGCGGGTTCTAAAAAGAGCAGCATTTGCATGCTTTTCACGTCGTTTGGAAGAAATCCACACGCGCGTTCTGCCAAAAGCACCATTTGCATGCATATCGTGTGGTTTTGCAGAAAACTGCATCCGCGTCTACCAAAAGATGCATATGCATGCTTAAAACGCGTTTTGGCACAAATCCATGTGCGGGTGCTAAAAAGAGCAGCATTGGCATGCTTTTCACGTCGTTTGGTAGAAATCCACACGCGCGTTCCGCCAAAAGCACCATTTGCATGCATATCGTGTGGTTTTGCAGAAAACTGCATCCGCGTCTACCAAAAGGTGCAGGTGCATGCTTAAAACGCGTTTTGGCACAAATCCATGTGCGGGTGCTAAAAAGAGCAGCATTGGCATGCTTTTCACGACGTTTGGTAGAAATCCACACGCGCGTTCTGCCAAAAGCACCATTTGCATGCATATTGTGTGGTTTTGCAGAAAACTGCATCCGCGTCTACCAAAAAAGTGCATGTGCTTGCTTAAAACGCGTTCTGGTACAAATCCATGTGCGGGTGCTAAAAAGAGCAGCATTGGCATGCTTTTCACGTCGTTTGGTAGAAATCGACACGCGCGTTCGGCCAAAAGCACCATTTCCATGCATATCGTGTGGTTTTGCAGAAAACTGCATCCGCGTCAACCAAAAGATGCATATGCATGCTTAAAACGCGTTTCGGCACAAATCCATGTGCGGGTGCTAAAATGAGCAGCATTGGCATGCTTTTCACGTCGTTTGGTAGAAATCCACACGCGCGTGCTGCCAAAAGCACGATTTGCATGGATATCGTGTGGTTTTGCAGAAAACTGCATCCGCGTCTACCAAAAGATGCATATGCGTGGTTAAAACGCGTTTTGGCACAAACCCATGTGCGGGTTCTAAAAAGAGCAGCGTTGGCATGCTTTTCACGTGGTTTGGTAGAAATCCACACGCGCGTTCTGCCAAAAGACCATTTGCATGCATATCGTGTGGTTTTGCAGAAAACTGCATCCGCGTCAACCAAAAGATGCATATGCATGCTCAAAACGCGTTTCGGCAAAAATCCATGTGCGGGTGCTAAAAAGAGCAGCATTGGCATGCTTTTCGCGTCGTTTGGTAGAAATCCACACGCGCGTTCTGCCAAAAGCACCATTTGCATGCATATTGTGTGGTTTTGCAGAAAACTGCATCCGCGTCTACCAAAAAAGTGCATGTGCTTGCTTAAAACGCGTTCTGGTACAAATCCATGTGCGGGTGCTAAAAAGAGCAGCATTGGCATGCTTTTCACGTCGTTTGGTAGAAATCGACACGCGCGTTCGGCCAAAAGCACCATTTCCATGCATATCGTGTGGTTTTGCAGAAAACTGCATCCGCGTCAACCAAAAGATGCATATGCATGCTTAAAACGCGTTTCGGCACAAATCCATGTGCGGGTGCTAAAATGAGCAGCATTGGCATGCTTTTCACGTCGTTTGGTAGAAATCCACACGCGCGTGCTGCCAAAAGCACGATTTGCATGGATATCGTGTGGTTTTGCAGAAAACTGCATCCGCGTCTACCAAAAGATGCATATGCGTGGTTAAAACGCGTTTTGGCACAAACCCATGTGCGGGTTCTAAAAAGAGCAGCGTTGGCATGCTTTTCACGTGGTTTGGTAGAAATCCACACGCGCGTTCTGCCAAAAGACCATTTGCATGCATATCGTGTGGTTTTGCAGAAAACTGCATCCGCGTCAACCAAAAGATGCATATGCATGCTCAAAACGCGTTTCGGCAAAAATCCATGTGCGGGTGCTAAAAAGAGCAGCATTGGCATGCTTTTCGCGTCGTTTGGTAGAAATCCACACGCGCGTTCTGCCAAAAGCACCATTTGCATGCATACCGTGGTTTTGCAGAAAACTGCATCCGCGTCTACCAAAAGTTGCATATGCATGCTTAAAACGCGTTTTGGCACAAATCCATGTGCGGGTTCTAAAAAGAGCAGCGTTGGCATGCTTTTCACGTGGTTTGGTAGAAATCCACACGCGCGTTCTGCCAAAAGCACCATTTGCATGCATATCGTGTGGTTTTGCAGAAAACTGCATCCGCGTCAACCAAAAGATGCATATGCATGCTAAAAACGCGTTTCGGCAAAAATCCATGTGCGGGTGCTAAAAAGAGCAGCATTGGCATGCTTTTCGCGTCGTTTGGTAGAAATCCACACGCGCGTTCTGCCAAAAGCACCATTTGCATGCATACCGTGGTTTTGCAGAAAACTGCATCCGCGTCTACCAAAAGTTGCATATGCATGCTTAAAACGCGTTTTGGCACAAATCCATGTGCGGGTTCTAAAAAGAGCAGCATTGGCATGCTTTTCACGTCGTTTGGTAGAAATCGACACGCGCGTTCGGCCAAAAGCACCATTTGCATGCATATCATGTGGTTTTGCAGAAAACTGCATCCGCGTCTAGCAAAAGTTGCATATGCATGCTTAAAACGCGTTTTGGCACAAATCCATGTGCGGTTTCTAAAAAGAGCAGCATTGACATGCTTTTCACGTCGTTTGGTAGAAATCCACACGCGCGTTCTGCCAAAAGCACCATTTGCATGCATATCGTGTGGTTTTGCAGAAAACTGCATCCGCGTCTAGCAAAAGATGCATATGCACGCTTAAAACGCGTTTTGGCACAAATCCATGTGCGGGTGCTAAAATGAGCAGCATTGGCATGCTTTTCACGTCGTTTGGTAGAAATCCACACGCGCGTTCTGCCAAAAGCACCATTTGCATGCATATCGTGTGGTTTTGCAGAAAACTGCATCCGCGTCTACCAAAAGATGCATATGCGTGGTTAAAACGCGTTTTGGCACAAACCCATGTGCGGGTTCTAAAAAGAGCAGCGTTGGCATGCTTTTCACGTGGTTTGGTAGAAATCCACACGCGCGTTCTGCCAAAAGCACCATTTGCATGCATACGGTGGTTTTGCAGAAAACTGCATCCGCGTCTACCAAAAGATGCATATGCATGCTCAAAACGCGTTTCGGCAAAAATACATGTGCGGGTGCTAAAAAGAGCAGCATTGGCATGCTTTTCGGGTCGTTTGGCAGAAATCCACACGCGCGTTCTGCCAAAAGCACCATTTGCATGCATACCGTGGTTTTGCAGAAAACTGCATCCGCGTCTACCAAAAGATGCATATGCATGCTCAAAACGCGTTTCGGCAAAAATCCATGTGCGGGTGCTAAAAAGAGCAGCATTGGCATGCTTTTCGCGTCGTTTGGTAGAAATCCACACGCGCGTTCTGCCAAAAGCACCATTTGCATGCATACCGTGGTTTTGCAGAAAACTGCATCCGCGTCTACCAAAAGTTGCATATGCATGCTTAAAACGCGTTTTGGCACAAATCCATGTGCGGGTTCTAAAAAGAGCAGCGTTGGCATGCTTTTCACGTGGTTTGGTAGAAATCCACACGCGCGTTCTGCCAAAAGCACCATTTGCATGCATATCGTGTGGTTTTGCAGAAAACTGCATCCGCGTCAACCAAAAGATGCATATGCATGCTAAAAACGCGTTTCGGCAAAAATCCATGTGCGGGTGCTAAAAAGAGCAGCATTGGCATGCTTTTCGCGTCGTTTGGTAGAAATCCACACGCGCGTTCTGCCAAAGCACCATTTGCATGCATACCGTGGTTTTGCAGAAAACTGCATCCGCGTCTACCAAAAGTTGCATATGCATGCTTAAAACGCGTTTTGGCACAAATCCATGTGCGGGTTCTAAAAAGAGCAGCATTGGCATGCTTTTTACGTCGTTTGGTAGAAATCCACACGGGCGTTCTGCCAAAAGCACCATTTGCATGCATATCGTGTGGTTTTGCAGAAAACTGCATCCCCGTCAACCAAAAGATGCATATGCATGCTTAAAACGCCTTTCGGCACAAATCCATGTGCGGGTGCTAAAAAGAGCAGCATTGGCATGCTTTTCACGTCGTTTGGTAGAAATCGACACGCGCGTTCGGCCAAAAGCACCATTTGCATGCATATCATGTGGTTTTGCAGAAAACTGTATCCGCGTCTAGCAAAAGTTGCATATGCATGCTTAAAACGCGTTTTGGCACAAATCCATGTGCGGTTTCTAAAAAGAGCAGCATTGGCATGCTTTTCACGTCGTTTGGTAGAAATCCACACGCGCGTTCTGCCAAAAGCACCATTTGCATGCATATCGTGTGGTTTTGCAGAAAACTGCATCCGCGTCTAGCAAAAGATGCATATGCACGCTTAAAACGCGTTTTGGCACAAATCCATGTGCGGGTGCTAAAATGAGCAGCATTGGCATGCTTTTCACGTCGTTTTGGTAGAAATCCACACGCCCGTTCTGCCAAAAGCACCATTTGCATGCATATCGTGTGGTTTTGCAGAAAACTGCATCCGCGTCTACCAAAAGATGCATATGCGTGGTTAAAACGCGTTTTGGCACAAACCCATGTGCGGGTTCTAAAAAGAGCAGCGTTGGCATGCTTTTCACGTGGTTTGGTAGAAATCCACACGCGCGTTCTGCCAAAAGCACCATTTGCATGCATACGGTGGTTTTGCAGAAAACTGCATCCGCGTCTACCAAAAGATGCATATGCATGCTCAAAACGCGTTTCGGCAAAAATACATGTGCGGGTGCTAAAAAGAGCAGCATTGGCATGCTTTTCGGGTCGTTTGGTAGAAATCCACACGCGCGTTCTGCCAAAAGCACCATTTGCATGCATACCGTGGTTTTGCAGAAAACTGCATCCGCGTCTACCAAAAGTTGCATATGCATGCTTAAAACGCGTTTTGACACAAATCCATGTGCGGGTTCTAAAAAGAGCAGCATTGGCATGCTTTTCACGTCGTTTGGTAGAAATCCACACGGGCGTTCTGACAAAAGCACCATTTGCATGCATATCGTGTGGTTTTGCAGAAAACTGCATCCCCGTCAACCAAAAGATGCATATGCATGCTTAAAACGCGTTTCGGCACAAATCCATGTGCGGGTGCTAAAAAGAGCAGCATTGGCATGCTTTTCACGTCGTTTGGTAGAAATCGACACGCGCGTTCGGCCAAAAGCACCATTTGCATGCATATCATGTGGTTTTGCAGAAAACTGCATCCGCGTCTAGCAAAAGTTGCATATGCATGCTTAAAACGCGTTTTGGCAGAAATCCATGTGCGGGTTCTAAAAAGAGCAGCATTGGCATGCTTTTCACGTCGTTTGGTAGAAATCCACACGCGCGTTCTGCCAAAAGCACCATTTGCATGCATATCGTGTGGTTTTGCAGAAAACTGCATCCGCGTCTACCAAAAGATGCATATGCATGCTTAAAACGCGTTTTGGCACAAATCCATGTGCGGGTGCTGAAAAGAGCAGCATTGGCATGCTTGTCACGTCGTTTGGTAGAAATCCACCAGCGCGTTCTGCCAAAAGCACCATTTGCATGCATATCGTGTGGTTTTGCAGAAAACTGCATCCGCGTCTACCAAATGGTGCAGATGCATGCTTAAAACGCGTTTTGGCACAAATCCATGTGCGGGTTCTAAAAGAGCAGCATTTGCATGCTTTTCACGTCGTTTGGAAGAAATCCACACGCGCGTTCTGCCAAAAGCACCATTTGCATGCATATCGTGTGGTTCTGCAGAAAACTGCATCCGCGTCTACCAAAAGATGCATATGCATGCTTAAAACGCGTTTTGGCACAAATCCATGTGCGGGTGCTAAAAGAGCAGCATTGGCATGCTTTTCACGTCGTTTGGTAGAAATCCACACGCGCGTTCCGCCAAAAGCACCATTTGCATGCATATCGTGTGGTTTTGCAGAAAACTGCATCCGCGTCTACCAAAAGGTGCAGGTGCATGCTTAAAACGCGTTTTGGCACAAATCCATGTGCGGGTGCTAAAAAGAGCAGCATTGGCATGCTTTTCACGACGTTTGGTAGAAATCCACACGCGCGTTCTGCCAAAAGCACCATTTGCATGCATATCGTGTGGTTTTGCAGAAAACTGCATCCGCGTCTACCAAAAAAGTGCATGTGCTTGCTTAAAACGCGTTCTGGTACAAATCCATGTGCGGGTTCTAAAAAGAGCAGCATTGGCATGCTTTTCACGTCGTTTGGTAGAAATCCACACGCGCGTTCTGCCAAAAGCACCATTTGCATGCATATCGTGTGGTTTTGCAGAAAACTGCATCCGCGTCAACCAAAAAATGCATATGCATGCTTAAAACGCGTTTCGGCACAAATCCATGTGCGGGTTCTAAAAAGAGCAGCATTGGCATGCTTTTTACGTCGTTTGGTAGAAATCCACACGGGCGTTCTGCCAAAAGCACCATTTGCATGCATATCGTGTGGTTTTGCAGAAAACTGCATCCCCGTCAACAAAAAGATGCATATGCATGCTTAAAACGCCTTTCGGCACAAATCCATGTGCGGGTGCTAAAAAGAGCAGCATTGGCATGCTTTTCACGTCGTTTGGTAGAAATCGACACGCGCGTTCGGCCAAAAGCACCATTTGCATGCATATCATGTGGTTTTGCAGAAAACTGCATCCGCGTCTAGCAAAAGTTGCATATGCATGCTTAAAACGCGTTTTGGCACAAATCCATGTGCGGTTTCTAAAAAGAGCAGCATTGGCATGCTTTTCACGTCGTTTGGTAGAAATCCACACGCGCGTTCTGCCAAAAGCACCATTTGCATGCATATCGTGTGGTTTTGCAGAAAACTGCATCCGCGTCTAGCAAAAGATGCATATGCACGCTGAAAACGCGTTTCGGCAAAAATCCATGTGCGGGTGCTAAAAGAGCAGCATTGGCATGCTTTTCACGTCGTTTGGTAGAAATCCACACGCGCGTTCCGCCAAAAGCACCATTTGCATGCATATCGTGTGGTTTTGCAGAAAACTGCATCCGCGTCTACCAAAAGGTGCAGGTGCATGCTTAAAACGCGTTTTGGCACAAATCCATGTGCGGGTGCTAAAAAGAGCAGCATTGGCATGCTTTTCACGACGTTTGGTAGAAATCCACACGCGCGTTCTGCCAAAAGCACCATTTGCATGCATATCGTGTGGTTTTGCAGAAAACTGCATCCGCGTCTACCAAAAAAGTGCATGTGCTTGCTTAAAACGCGTTCTGGTACAAATCCATGTGCGGGTTCTAAAAAGAGCAGCATTGGCATGCTTTTCACGTGGTTTGGTAGAAATCCACACGCGCGTTCTGCCAAAAGCACCATTTGCATGCATATCGTGTGGTTTTGCAGAAAACTGCATCCGCGTCAACCAAAAGATGCATATGCATGCTAAAAACGCGTTTCGGCAAAAATCCATGTGCGGGTGCTAAAAAGAGCAGCATTGGCATGCTTTTCGCGTCGTTTGGTAGAAATCCACACGCGCGTTCTGCCAAAAGCACCATTTGCATGCATACCGTGGTTTTGCAGAAAACTGCATCCGCGTCTACCAAAAGTTGCATATGCATGCTTAAAACGCGTTTTGGCACAAATCCATGTGCGGGTTCTAAAAAGAGCAGCATTGGCATGCTTTTCACGTCGTTTGGTAGAAATCGACACGCGCGTTCGGCCAAAAGCACCATTTGCATGCATATCATGTGGTTTTGCAGAAAACTGCATCCGCGTCTAGCAAAAGTTGCATATGCATGCTTAAAACGCGTTTTGGCACAAATCCATGTGCGGTTTCTAAAAAGAGCAGCATTGACATGCTTTTCACGTCGTTTGGTAGAAATCCACACGCGCGTTCTGCCAAAGCACCATTTGCATGCATACCGTGGTTTTGCAGAAAACTGCATCCGCGTCTACCAAAAGTTGCATATGCATGCTTAAAACGCGTTTTGGCACAAATCCATGTGCGGGTTCTAAAAAGAGCAGCATTGGCATGCTTTTTACGTCGTTTGGTAGAAATCCACACGGGCGTTCTGCCAAAAGCACCATTTGCATGCATATCGTGTGGTTTTGCAGAAAACTGCATCCCCGTCAACCAAAAGATGCATATGCATGCTTAAAACGCCTTTCGGCACAAATCCATGTGCGGGTGCTAAAAAGAGCAGCATTTGCATGCTTTTCACGTCGTTTGGAAGAAATCCACACGCGCGTTCTGCCAAAAGCACCATTTGCATGCATATCGTGTGGTTCTGCAGAAAACTGCATCCGCGTCTACCAAAAGATGCATATGCATGCTTAAAACGCGTTTTGGCACAAATCCATGTGCGGGTGCTAAAAGAGCAGCATTGGCATGCTTTTCACGTCGTTTGGTAGAAATCCACACGCGCGTTCCGCCAAAAGCACCATTTGCATGCATATCGTGTGGTTTTGCAGAAAACTGCATCCGCGTCTACCAAAAGGTGCAGGTGCATGCTTAAAACGCGTTTTGGCACAAATCCATGTGCGGGTGCTAAAAAGAGCAGCATTGGCATGCTTTTCACGACGTTTGGTAGAAATCCACACGCGCTTTCTGCCAAAAGCACCATTTGCATGCATATCGTGTGGTTTTGCAGAAAACTGCATCCGCGTCTACCAAAAAAGTGCATGTGCTTGCTTAAAACGCGTTCTGGTACAAATCCATGTGCGGGTTCTAAAAAGAGCAGCATTGGCATGCTTTTCACGTCGTTTGGTAGAAATCCACACGCGCGTTCTGCCAAAAGCACCATTTGCATGCATATCGTGTGGTTTTGCAGAAAACTGCATCCGCGTCAACCAAAAAATGCA
>NW_027225790.1:0-62247 GCF_038994185.2 Dermacentor albipictus | reverse complement strand
AAAACCACACGATATGCATGCAAATGGTGCTTTTGGCAGAACGCGCACGTGGATTTCTACCAAACGACGTGAAAAGCATGCCGATGCTGCTCTTTTTAGCAACCGCACAAGTATTTGTGCCAAAACTCGTTTTAAGCATGCACATGCATCTTTCGGTAGACGCGGACGCAGTTTTCTGCAAAACGACGCGATATGCATGCAAATGGTGCTTTTGGGAGAACGTGCTCATGGATTTCTACCAAGCGACGTGAAAAGCATACCGATGCTGCTCTTTTTAGCGCCCGCACATGGATTTGTGCCAAAACGCGTTTTAAGCATGCACATGCATCTTTTGGTAGACGCGGATGCAGTTTTCTGCAAAACCACACGATATGCATGCAAATGGTGCTTTTGGCAGAACGCGCACGTGGATTTTTACCAAGCGACGTGAAAAGCATGCCGATGCTGCTCTTTTTAGCACCCGCACATGGATTTGTGCCAAAACGCGTTTTAAGCATGCACATGCATCTTTTGGTAGACGCGGACGCAGTTTTCTGCAAAACCACATGATATGCATGCAAATATTGCTTTTGGCAGAACGCGCACTTGGATTTCTACCAAACGACATGAAAAGCATGCCGATGCTGCTGTTTTTAGCACCCGCACATGGATTTGTGCCAAAACGCGTTTTGAGCATGCACATGCATCTTTTGTTAGACGCGCACGCAATTTTCTGCAAAACCACACGATATGCATGCAAATGGTGCTTTTACCAGAACGCGCACGTGGATTTCTACCAAACGACGTGAAAAGCATGCCGATGCTGCTCTTTTTAGCACCCGCACATGGATTTGTGCCAACACGCGTTTTAAGCATGCACATGCATCTTTTAATAGACGCGGACGCAGTTTTCTGCAAAACGACGCGATATGCATGCAAATGGTGCTTTTGGGAGAACGTGCACGTGGATTTCTACCAAGCGACGTGAAAAGCATGCCGATGCTGCTCTTTTTAGTACCCGCACATGGATTTGTGCCAAAACGCGTTTTAAGCATCCACATGCATCTTTTGGCAGACGCGGATGCAGTTTTCTGCAAAACCACACGACATGCATGCAAATGGTGCTTTTGGCAGAACGCGCACGTGGATTTCTACCAAACGACGTGAAAAGCATGCCGATGCTGCAGTTTTTAGCACCCGCACATGGATTTGTGCCAAAACGCGTTTTGAGCATGCACACGCATCTTTTGGTAGACGCGGACACAGTTTTCTGCAAAAGCACACGATATGCATGCAAATGGTGCTTTTGGCAGAACGCGCACGTGGATTTCTACCAAACGACGTGAAAAGCATGCCGATGCTGCTCTTTTTAGCAACCGCACAAGTATTTGTGCCAAAACGCGTTTTAAGCATGCACATGCATCTTTTGGTAGACGCGGACGCTGTTTTCTGCAAAACCGCACGATATGCATGCAAATGGTGCTTTTGGCAGAACGCGCACGTGGATTTCTACCAAACGACGTGAAAAGCATGCCGATGCTGCAGTTTTTAGCACCCGCACATGGATTTGTGCCAAAACGGGTTTTAAGCATGCACATGCATCTTTTGGTAGAGGCGGACGCAGTTTTCTGCAAAACCACACGATATGCATGCAAATGGTGCTTTTGGCAGAACGCGCACGTCGATTTCTACCAAACGACGTGAAAAGCATGACGATGCTGCTGTTTTTAGCACCCGCACATGGATTTGTGCCAAAACGCGTTTTAAGCATGCACATGCATCTTTTGGTAGACGCGGACGCAGTTTTCTGCAAAACCACACGATATGCATGCAAATGGTGCTTTTGGCAGAACGCGCACGTGGATTTCTACCAAACGACGTGAAAAGCATGCCGATGCTGCTCTTTTTAGCAACCGCACAAGTATTTGTGCCAAAACTCGTTTTAAGCATGCACATGCATCTTTCGGTAGACGCGGACGCAGTTTTCTGCAAAACGACGCGATATGCATGCAAATGGTGCTTTTGGGAGAACGTGCTCATGGATTTCTACCAAGCGACGTGAAAAGCATACCGATGCTGCTCTTTTTAGCGCCCGCACATGGATTTGTGCCAAAACGCGTTTTAAGCATGCACATGCATCTTTTGGTAGACGCGGATGCAGTTTTCTGCAAAACCACACGATATGCATGCAAATGGTGCTTTTGGCAGAACGCGCACGTGGATTTTTACCAAGCGACGTGAAAAGCATGCCGATGCTGCTCTTTTTAGCACCCGCACATGGATTTGTGCCAAAACGCGTTTTAAGCATGCACATGCATCTTTTGGTAGACGCGGACGCAGTTTTCTGCAAAACCACATGATATGCATGCAAATATTGCTTTTGGCAGAACGCGCACTTGGATTTCTACCAAACGACATGAAAAGCATGCCGATGCTGCTGTTTTTAGCACCCGCACATGGATTTGTGCCAAAACGCGTTTTGAGCATGCACATGCATCTTTTGTTAGACGCGCACGCAATTTTCTGCAAAACCACACGATATGCATGCAAATGGTGCTTTTACCAGAACGCGCACGTGGATTTCTACCAAACGACGTGAAAAGCATGCCGATGCTGCTCTTTTTAGCACCCGCACATGGATTTGTGCCAACACGCGTTTTAAGCATGCACATGCATCTTTTAATAGACGCGGACGCAGTTTTCTGCAAAACGACGCGATATGCATGCAAATGGTGCTTTTGGGAGAACGTGCACGTGGATTTCTACCAAGCGACGTGAAAAGCATGCCGATGCTGCTCTTTTTAGTACCCGCACATGGATTTGTGCCAAAACGCGTTTTAAGCAAGCACATGCATCTTTTGGTAGACGCGGACGCAGTTTTCTGCAAAACCACACGATATGCATGCAAATGGTGCTTTTGGCAGAACGCGCACGTGGCTTTCTACCAAACGACGTGAAAAACATGCCGATGCTGCTCCTTTTAGCACCCGCACATGGATTTGTGCCAAAACGCGTTTTAAGCATGCACATGCATCTTTCGGTAGACGCGGACGCAGTTTTCTGCAAAACCACACGATATGCATGCAAATGGTTTTTTTGGCAGAACGCGCACGTGGATTTCTACCAAGCGACGTGAAAAGCATGCCGATGCTGCTCTTTTTAGCACCCGCACATGGATTTGTGCCAAAACGCGTTTTAAGCATGCACATGCATCTTTTGGTAGACGCGGATGCAGTTTTCTACAAAACTACACGATATGCATGCAAAAGGTGCTTTTGGCAGAACGCGCACGTGGATTTCTACCAAGCGACGTGAAAAGCATGCCGATGCTGCTCTTTTTAGCACCCGCACATGGATTTGTGCCAAAACGCGTTTTAAGCATGCACATGCATCTTTTGGTAGACGCGGACGCAGTTTTCTGCAAAACCACATGATATGCATGCAAATGGTGCTTTTGGCAGAACGCGCACGTGGATTTCTACCAAACGACGTGAAAAGCATGCCGATGCTGCTCTTTTTAGCACCCGCACATGGATTTGTGCCAAAACGCGTTTTGAGCATGCACATGCATCTTTTGTTAGACACGGACGCAATTTTCTGCAAAACCACAAGATATGCATGCAAATGGTGCTTTTAGCAGAACGCGCACGTGGATTCGTACCAAACGACGTGAAAAGCATGCCGATGCTGCTCTTTTTAGCACCCGCACTTGGATTTGTGCCAAAACGCGTTTTAAGCATGCACATGCATCTTTTAATAGACGCGGACGCAGTTTTCTGCAAAACGACGCGATATGCATGCAAATGGTGCTTTTGGGAGAACGTGCACGTGGATTTCTACCAAGCGACGTGAAAAGCATGCCGATGCTGCTCCTTTTAGCACCCGCACATGGATTTGTGCCAAAACGCGTTTTAAGCATGCACATGCATCTTTCGGTAGACGCGGACGCAGTTTTCTGCAAAACCACACGATATGCATGCAAATGGTACTTTTGGCAGAACGCGCACGTGGCTTTCTACCAAACGACGTGAAAAACATGCCGATGCTGCTCCTTTTAGCACCCGCACATGGATTTGTGCCAAAACGCGTTTTAAGCATGCACATGCATCTTTCGGTAGACGCGGACGCAGTTTTCTGCAAAACCACACGATATGCATGCAAATGGTTTTTTTGGCAGAACGTGCACGTGGATTTCTACCAAGCGACGTGAAAAGCATGCCGATGCTGCTCTTTTTAGCACCCGCACATGGATTTGTGCCAAAACGCGTTTTAAGCATGCACATGCATCTTTTGGTAGACGCGGATGCAGTTTTCTGCAAAACCACACGATATGCATGGAAATGGTGCTTTTGGCAGTACGCGCACGTGGATTTCTACCAAGCGACGTGAAAAGCATGCCGATGCTGCTCTTTTTAGCACCCGCACATGGATTTGTGCCAAAACGCGTTTTAAGCATGCACATGCATCTTTTGGTAGACGCGGACGCAGTTTTCTGCAAAACCACATGATATGCATGCAAATGGTGCTTTTGGCAGAACGCGCACGTGGATTTCTACCAAACGACGTGAAAAGCATGCCGATGCTGCTCTTTTTAACACCCGCACATGGATTTGTGCCAAAACGCGTTTTGAGCATGCACATGCATCTTTTCGTAGACGCGGATGAAGTTTTCTGCAAAACCACACGATATGCATGCAAATGGTGCTTATGGCACCATTTCCCAAGGGAAGGGAAGCGTAGCAGGGGGCGGCAGAAAGTTAGGTGGGCGGATGAGATTAAGGAGTTTGCAGGGACGGCGTGGCCACAATTAGTACATGACCGGGGTTGTTGGAGAAATATGGGAGAGGCCTTTGCCCTGCAGTGGGTGTAACCAGGCTGATGATGGTGATAATGATGATGGTGCGTTTGGCAGAACGCGCACGTGGATTTCTACCAATCGACTTGAATAGCATGCCGATGCTGCTCTTTTTAGCACCCGCACATGGATTTGTGCCGAAACGCGTTTTAAGCATGCACATGCATCTTTTGGTAGACGCGGATGCACTTTTCTGCAAAACCACACGATATGCATGCAAATGGTGCTTTTGGCAGAACGCGCACGTGGCTTTCTACCAAACGACGTGAAAAACATGCCGATGCTGCTCCTTTTAGCACCCGCACATGGATTTGTGCCAAAACGCGTTTTAAGCATGCACATGCCTCTTTCGGTAGACGCGGACGCAGTTTTCTGCAAAACCACACGATATGCATGCAAATGGTTTTTTTGGCAGAACGCGCACGTGGATTTCTACCAAACGACGTGAAAAGCATGGCGATGCTGCTCTTTTTAGCACCCGCACAGGTATTTGTGCCAAAACGCGTTTTAAGCATGCACATGCATCTTTTGGTAGACGCGGACGCAGTTTTCTGCAAAACCGCACGATATGCATGCAAATGGTGCTTTTGGCAGAACGCGCACGTGGATTTCTACCAAACGACGTGAACGGCATGCCGATGCTGCTCTTTTTAGCACCCGCACATGGATTTGTGCCAAAACGCGTTTTAAGCATGCACATGCATCTTTTGGAAGACGCGGACGCAATTTTCTGCAAAACCACACGACATACATGCTAAGGGTGCTTTTGGCAGAACGCGCACGTGGATTTCTACCAAACGACGTGAAAAGCATGCCGATGCTGCTCTTTTTAGCACCCGCACATGGATTTGTGCCAAAACGCGTTTTAAGCATGCACATGCATCTTTTGGTAGAGGCGGACGCAGTTTTCTGCAAAACCACACGATATGCATGCAAATGGTGCTTTTGGCAGAACGCGCACGTGGATTTCTACCAAACGACGTGAAAAGCATGCCGATGCTGCTCTTTTTAGCACCCGCACATGGATTTGTGCCAAAACTCGTTTTAAGCATGCACATGCATCTTTTGGTAGACGCGGACGCAGTTTTCTGCAAAACGACGCGATATGCATGCAAATGGTGCTTTTGGGAGAACGTGCTCATGGATTTCTACCAAGCGACGTGAAAAGCATGCCGATGACGCTCTTTTTAGCACCCGCACATGGATTTGTGCCAAAACGCGTTTTAAGCAAGCACATGCATCTTTTGGTAGACGCGGACGCAGTTTTCTGCAAAACCACACGATATGCATGCAAATGGTGCTTTTGGCAGAACGCGCACGTGGATTTCTACCAATCGACGTGAAAAGCATGCCGATGCTGCTCTTTTTAGCACCCGCACATGGATTTGTGCCAAAACGCGTTTTAAGCATGCACATGCATCTTTTGGTAGACGCGGATGCAGTTTTCTGCAAAACCACACGATATGCATGCAAATGGTGCTTTTGGCTGAACGCGCACGTGGATTTCTACCAAACAACGTGAAAAGCGTGCCGATGCTGCTCTTTTTAGCACCCGCACATGGATTTGTGCCAAAACGCGTTTTTAGCATGCACATGCATCTTTTGGTAGACGCGGATGCAGTTTTCTGCAAAACCACACGATATGCATGCAAATGGTGCTTTTGGCAGAACGCGCACGTCGATTTCTACCAAACGACGTGAAAAGCATGCCGATGCTGCTCGTTTTAGCACCCGCACATGGATTTGTGCCAAAACGCGTTTTAAGCATGCACATGCATCTTTTGGTAGACGCGGAGGCAGTTTTCTGCAAAACCACGCGATATGCATGCAAAAGGTGCTTTTACCAGAACGCGCACGTGGATTTCGACCAAACGACGTGAAAAGCATGCCGATGCTGCTCTTTTTAGCACCCGCACATGGATTTGTGCCAAAACGCGTTTTAAGCATGCACATGCATCTTTCGGTAGACGCGGACGCAGTTTTCTGCAAAACCACACGATATGCATGCAAATGGTGCTTTTGGCAGAACGCGCACGTGCATTTCTACCAAGTGACGTGTAAAGCATTGCGATGCTGCTCTTTTTAGCACCCGCACATGGATTTGTGCCAAAACGCGTTTTAAGCATGCACATGCATCTTTTGGTAGACGCGGATGCAGTTTTCTGCAAAACCACACGATATGCATGCAAATGGTGCTTTTGGCAGAACGCGCACGTGGATTTTTACCAAGCGACGTGAAAAGCATGCCGATGCTGCTCTTTTTAGCACCCGCACATGGATTTGTGCCAAAACGCGTTTTGAGCATGGACATGCATCTTTTGTTAGACGCGGACGCAATTTTCTGCAAAACCACACGATATGCATGCAAATGGTGCTTTTACCAGAACGCGCACGTGGATTTCTACCAAACGACGTGAAAAGCATGCCGATGCTGCTCTTTTTAACACCCGCACATGGATTTGTGCCAAAACGCGTTTTGAGCATGCACATGCATCTTTTCGTAGACGCGGATGAAGTTTTCTGCAAAACCACACGATATGCATGCAAATGGTGCTTATGGCACCATTTCCCAAGGGAAGGGAAGCGTAGCAGGGGGCGGCAGAAAGTAAGGTGGGCGGATGAGATTAAGGAGTTTGCAGGGACGGCGTGGCCACAATTAGTACATGACCGGGGTTGTTGGAGAAATATGGGAGAGGCCTTTGCCCTGCAGTGGGTGTAACCAGGCTGATGATGGTGATAATGATGATGGTGCGTTTGGCAGAACGCGCACGTGGATTTCTACCAATCGACTTGAATAGCATGCCGATGCTGCTCTTTTTAGCACCCGCACATGGATTTGTGCCGAAACGCGTTTTAAGCATGCACATGCATCTTTTGGTAGACGCGGATGCACTTTTCTGCAAAACCACACGATATGCATGCAAATGGTGCTTTTGGCAGAACGCGCACGTGGCTTTCTACCAAACGACGTGAAAAACATGCCGATGCTGCTCCTTTTAGCACCCGCACATGGATTTGTGCCAAAACGCGTTTTAAGCATGCACATGCCTCTTTCGGTAGACGCGGACGCAGTTTTCTGCAAAACCACACGATATGCATGCAAATGGTTTTTTTGGCAGAACGCGCACGTGGATTTCTACCAAACGACGTGAAAAGCATGGCGATGCTGCTCTTTTTAGCACCCGCACAGGTATTTGTGCCAAAACGCGTTTTAAGCATGCACATGCATCTTTTGGTAGACGCGGACGCAGTTTTCTGCAAAACCGCACGATATGCATGCAAATGGTGCTTTTGGCAGAACGCGCACGTGGATTTCTACCAAACGACGTGAACGGCATGCCGATGCTGCTCTTTTTAGCACCCGCACATGGATTTGTGCCAAAACGCGTTTTAAGCATGCACATGCATCTTTTGGAAGACGCGGACGCAATTTTCTGCAAAACCACACGACATACATGCTAAGGGTGCTTTTGGCAGAACGCGCACGTGGATTTCTACCAAACGACGTGAAAAGCATGCCGATGCTGCTCTTTTTAGCACCCGCACATGGATTTGTGCCAAAACGCGTTTTAAGCATGCACATGCATCTTTTGGTAGAGGCGGACGCAGTTTTCTGCAAAACCACACGATATGCATGCAAATGGTGCTTTTGGTAGAACGCGCACGTGGATTTCTACCAAACGACGTGAAAAGCATGCCGATGCTGCTCTTTTTAGCACCCGCACATGGATTTGTGCCAAAACTCGTTTTAAGCATGCACATGCATCTTTTGGTAGACGCGGACGCAGTTTTCTGCAAAACGACGCGATATGCATGCAAATGGTGCTTTTGGGAGAACGTGCTCATGGATTTCTACCAAGCGACGTGAAAAGCATGCCGATGACGCTCTTTTTAGCACCCGCACATGGATTTATGCCAAAACGCGTTTTAAGCAAGCACATGCATCTTTTGGTAGACGCGGACGCAGTTTTCTGCAAAACCACACGATATGCATGCAAATGGTGCTTTTGGCAGAACGCGCACGTGGATTTCTACCAATCGACGTGAAAAGCATGCCGATGCTGCTTTTTTTAGCACCCGCACATGGATTTGTGCCAAAACGCGTTTTAAGCATGCACATGCATCTTTTGGTAGACGCGGATGCAGTTTTCTGCAAAACCACACGATATGCATGCAAATGGTGCTTTTGGCTGAACGCGCACGTGGATTTCTACCAAACAACGTGAAAAGCGTGCCGATGCTGCTCTTTTTAGCACCCGCACATGGATTTGTGCCAAAACGCGTTTTTAGCATGCACATGCATCTTTTGGTAGACGCGGATGCAGTTTTCTGCAAAACCACACGATATGCATGCAAATGGTGCTTTTGGCAGAACGCGCACGTCGATTTCTACCAAACGACGTGAAAAGCATGCCGATGCTGCTCGTTTTAGCACCGCACATGGATTTGTGCCAAAACGCGTTTTAAGCATGCACATGCATCTTTTGGTAGACGCGGAGGCAGTTTTCTGCAAAACCACGCGATATGCATGCAAATGGTGCTTTTACCAGAACGCGCACGTGGATTTCGACCAAACGACGTGAAAAGCATGCCGATGCTGCTCTTTTTAGCACCCGCACATGGATTTGTGCCAAAACGCGTTTTAAGCATGCACATGCATCTTTCGGTAGACGCGGACGCAGTTTTCTGCAAAACCACACGATATGCATGCAAATGGTGCTTTTGGCAGAACGCGCACGTGCATTTCTACCAAGTGACGTGTAAAGCATTGCGATGCTGCTCTTTTTAGCACCCGCACATGGATTTGTGCCAAAACGCGTTTTAAGCATGCACATGCATCTTTTGGTAGACGCGGATGCAGTTTTCTGCAAAACCACACGATATGCATGCAAATGGTGCTTTTGGCAGAACGCGCACGTGGATTTTTACCAAGCGACGTGAAAAGCATGCCGATGCTGCTCTTTTTAGCACCCGCACATGGATTTGTGCCAAAACGCGTTTTGAGCATGGACATGCATCTTTTGTTAGACGCGGACGCAATTTTCTGCAAAACCACACGATATGCATGCAAATGGTGCTTTTACCAGAACGCGCACGTGGATTTCTACCAAACGACGTGAAAAGCATGCCGATGCTGCTCTTTTTAGCACCCGCACATGGATTTGTGCCAAAACGCGTTTTAAGCATGCACATGCATCTTTTAATAGACGCGGACGCAGTTTTCTGCAAAACGACGCGATATGCATGCAAATGGTGCTTTTGGGAGAACGTGCACGTGGATTTCTACCAAGCGACGTGAAAAGCATGCCGATGCTGCTCTTTTTAGTACCCGCACATGGATTTGTGCCAAAACGCGTTTTAAGCAAGCACATGCCTCTTTTGGTAGACGCGGACGCAGTTTTCTGCAAAACCACACGATATGCATGCAAATGGTGCTTTTGCCAGAACGCGCACGTGGCTTTCTACCAAACGACGTGAAAAACATGCCGATGCTGCTCCTTTTAGCACCCGCACATGGATTTGTGCCAAAACGCGTTTTAAGCATGCACATGCATCTTTCGGTAGACGCGGACGCAGTTTTCTGCAAAACCACACGATATGCATGCAAATGGTGCTTTTGGCAGACCGCGCACGTCGATTTCTACCAAACGACGTGAAACGCATGCCGATGCTGCTCCTTTTAGCACCCGCACATGGATTTGTGCCAAAACGCGTTTTAAGCATGCACATGCATCTTTCGGTAGACGCGGACGCAGTTTTCTGCAAAACCACACGATATGCATGCAAATGGTTTTTTTGGCAGGACCCGCACGTGGATTTCTACCAAGTGACGTGAAAAGCATGCCGATGCTGCTCTTTTTAGCACCCGCACATGGAGTTGTGCCAAAACGCGCTTTGAGCATGCACATGCATCTTTTCGTAGATGCGGATGAAATTTTCTGCAAAACCACACGATATGCATGCAAATGGTGCTTATGGCACCATTTCCCAAGGGAAGGGAAGCGTAGCAGGGGGCGGCAGAAAGTTAGGTGGGCGGATGAGATTAAGGAGTTTGCAGGGACGGCGTGGCCACAATTAGTACATGACCGGGGTTGTTGGAGAAATATGGGAGAGGCCTTTGCCCTGCAGTGGGTGTAACCAGGCTGATGATGGTGATAATGATGATGGTGCGTTTGGCAGAACGCGCACGTGGATTTCTACCAATCGACTTGAATAGCATGCCGATGCTGCTCTTTTTAGCACCCGCACATGGATTTGTGCCGAAACGCGTTTTAAGCATGCACATGCATCTTTTGGTAGACGCGGATGCACTTTTCTGCAAAACCACACGATATGCATGCAAATGGTGCTTTTGGCAGAACGCGCACGTGGCTTTCTACCAAACGACGTGAAAAACATGCCGATGCTGCTCCTTTTAGCACCCGCACATGGATTTGTGCCAAAACGCGTTTTAAGCATGCACATGCCTCTTTCGGTAGACGCGGACGCAGTTTTCTGCAAAACCACACGATATGCATGCAAATGGTTTTTTTGGCAGAACGCGCACGTGGATTTCTACCAAACGACGTGAAAAGCATGGCGATGCTGCTCTTTTTAGCACCCGCACAGGTATTTGTGCCAAAACGCGTTTTAAGCATGCACATGCATCTTTTGGTAGACGCGGACGCAGTTTTCTGCAAAACCGCACGATATGCATGCAAATGGTGCTTTTGGCAGAACGCGCACGTGGATTTCTACCAAACGACGTGAACGGCATGCCGATGCTGCTCTTTTTAGCACCCGCACATGGATTTGTGCCAAAACGCGTTTTAAGCATGCACATGCATCTTTTGGAAGACGCGGACGCAATTTTCTGCAAAACCACACGACATACATGCTAAGGGTGCTTTTGGCAGAACGCGCACGTGGATTTCTACCAAACGACGTGAAAAGCATGCCGATGCTGCTCTTTTTAGCACCCGCACATGGATTTGTGCCAAAACGCGTTTTAAGCATGCACATGCATCTTTTGGTAGAGGCGGACGCAGTTTTCTGCAAAACCACACGATATGCATGCAAATGGTGCTTTTGGTAGAACGCGCACGTGGATTTCTACCAAACGACGTGAAAAGCATGCCGATGCTGCTCTTTTTAGCACCCGCACATGGATTTGTGCCAAAACTCGTTTTAAGCATGCACATGCATCTTTTGGTAGACGCGGACGCAGTTTTCTGCAAAACGACGCGATATGCATGCAAATGGTGCTTTTGGGAGAACGTGCTCATGGATTTCTACCAAGCGACGTGAAAAGCATGCCGATGACGCTCTTTTTAGCACCCGCACATGGATTTATGCCAAAACGCGTTTTAAGCAAGCACATGCATCTTTTGGTAGACGCGGACGCAGTTTTCTGCAAAACCACACGATATGCATGCAAATGGTGCTTTTGGCAGAACGCGCACGTGGATTTCTACCAATCGACGTGAAAAGCATGCCGATGCTGCTTTTTTTAGCACCCGCACATGGATTTGTGCCAAAACGCGTTTTAAGCATGCACATGCATCTTTTGGTAGACGCGGATGCAGTTTTCTGCAAAACCACACGATATGCATGCAAATGGTGCTTTTGGCTGAACGCGCACGTGGATTTCTACCAAACAACGTGAAAAGCGTGCCGATGCTGCTCTTTTTAGCACCCGCACATGGATTTGTGCCAAAACGCGTTTTTAGCATGCACATGCATCTTTTGGTAGACGCGGATGCAGTTTTCTGCAAAACCACACGATATGCATGCAAATGGTGCTTTTGGCAGAACGCGCACGTCGATTTCTACCAAACGACGTGAAAAGCATGCCGATGCTGCTCGTTTTAGCACCGCACATGGATTTGTGCCAAAACGCGTTTTAAGCATGCACATGCATCTTTTGGTAGACGCGGAGGCAGTTTTCTGCAAAACCACGCGATATGCATGCAAATGGTGCTTTTACCAGAACGCGCACGTGGATTTCGACCAAACGACGTGAAAAGCATGCCGATGCTGCTCTTTTTAGCACCCGCACATGGATTTGTGCCAAAACGCGTTTTAAGCATGCACATGCATCTTTCGGTAGACGCGGACGCAGTTTTCTGCAAAACCACACGATATGCATGCAAATGGTGCTTTTGGCAGAACGCGCACGTGCATTTCTACCAAGTGACGTGTAAAGCATTGCGATGCTGCTCTTTTTAGCACCCGCACATGGATTTGTGCCAAAACGCGTTTTAAGCATGCACATGCATCTTTTGGTAGACGCGGATGCAGTTTTCTGCAAAACCACACGATATGCATGCAAATGGTGCTTTTGGCAGAACGCGCACGTGGATTTTTACCAAGCGACGTGAAAAGCATGCCGATGCTGCTCTTTTTAGCACCCGCACATGGATTTGTGCCAAAACGCGTTTTGAGCATGGACATGCATCTTTTGTTAGACGCGGACGCAATTTTCTGCAAAACCACACGATATGCATGCAAATGGTGCTTTTACCAGAACGCGCACGTGGATTTCTACCAAACGACGTGAAAAGCATGCCGATGCTGCTCTTTTTAGCACCCGCACATGGATTTGTGCCAAAACGCGTTTTAAGCATGCACATGCATCTTTTAATAGACGCGGACGCAGTTTTCTGCAAAACGACGCGATATGCATGCAAATGGTGCTTTTGGGAGAACGTGCACGTGGATTTCTACCAAGCGACGTGAAAAGCATGCCGATGCTGCTCTTTTTAGTACCCGCACATGGATTTGTGCCAAAACGCGTTTTAAGCAAGCACATGCCTCTTTTGGTAGACGCGGACGCAGTTTTCTGCAAAACCACACGATATGCATGCAAATGGTGCTTTTGCCAGAACGCGCACGTGGCTTTCTACCAAACGACGTGAAAAACATGCCGATGCTGCTCCTTTTAGCACCCGCACATGGATTTGTGCCAAAACGCGTTTTAAGCATGCACATGCATCTTTCGGTAGACGCGGACGCAGTTTTCTGCAAAACCACACGATATGCATGCAAATGGTGCTTTTGGCAGACCGCGCACGTCGATTTCTACCAAACGACGTGAAACGCATGCCGATGCTGCTCCTTTTAGCACCCGCACATGGATTTGTGCCAAAACGCGTTTTAAGCATGCACATGCATCTTTCGGTAGACGCGGACGCAGTTTTCTGCAAAACCACACGATATGCATGCAAATGGTTTTTTTGGCAGGACCCGCACGTGGATTTCTACCAAGTGACGTGAAAAGCATGCCGATGCTGCTCTTTTTAGCACCCGCACATGGAGTTGTGCCAAAACGCGTTTTGAGCATGCACATGCATCTTTTCGTAGATGCGGATGAAATTTTCTGCAAAACCACACGATATGCATGCAAATGGTGCTTATGGCACCATTTCCCAAGGGAAGGGAAGCGTAGCAGGGGGCGGCAGAAAGTTAGGTGGGCGGATGAGATTAAGGAGTTTGCAGGGACGGCGTGGCCACAATTAGTACATGACCGGGGTTGTTGGAGAAATATGGGAGAGGCCTTTGCCCTGCAGTGGGTGTAACCAGGCTGATGATGGTGATAATGATGATGGTGCGTTTGGCAGAACGCGCACGTGGATTTCTACCAATCGACTTGAATAGCATGCCGATGCTGCTCTTTTTAGCACCCGCACATGGATTTGTGCCGAAACGCGTTTTAAGCATGCACATGCATCTTTTGGTAGACGCGGATGCAGTTTTCTGCAAAACCACACGATATGCATGCAAATGGTGCTTTTGACAGAACGCGCACATGGATTTATACCAAACAACGTGAAAAGCATGCCGATGCTGCTCTGTTTAGCACCCGCACATGGATTTGTGCCAAAACGCGTTTTAAGCATGCACATGCATCTTTTGGTAGACGCGGACGCAGTTTTCTGCAAAACCACAGGACATGCATGCTAAGGGTGCGTTTGGCAGAACGCGCACGTGGATTTCTACCAAACGACGTGAAAAGCATGCCGATGCTGCTCTTTTTAGCACCCGCACATGGATTTGTGCCAAAACGCGTTTTAAGCATGCACATGCATCTTTTGGTAGACGCGGACGCAGTTTTCTGCAAAACCACACGATATGCATGCAAATGGTGCTTTTGGGAGAACGTGCACGTGGATTTCTACCAAGCGACGTGAAAAGCATGCCGATGCTGCTCTTTTTAGTACCCGCACATGGATTTGTGCCAAAACGCGTTTTAAGCAAGCACATGCATCTTTTGGTAGACGCGGACGCAATTTTCTGCAAAACCAGACGATATGCATGCAAATGGTGCTTTTGGCAGAACGCGCACGTGGCTTTCTACCAAACGACTTGAAAAACATGCCGATGCTGCTCCTTTTAGCACCCGCACATGGATTTGTGCCAAAACGCGTTTTAAGCATGCACATGCATCTTTCGGTAGACGCGGACGCAGTTTTCTGCAAAACCACACGATATGCATGCAAATGGTGCTTTTGGCAGAACGCGCACGTGGCTTTCTACCAAACGACTTGAAAAACATGCCGATGCTGCTCCTTTTAGCACCCGCACATGGATTTGTGCCAAAACGCGTTTTAAGCATGCACATGCATCTTTCGGTAGACGCGGACGCAGTTTTCTGCAAAACCACACGATATGCATGCAAATGGTGCTTTTGGCAGACCGCGCACGTCGATTTCTACCAAACGACGTGAAACGCATGCCGATGCTGCTCCTTTTAGCACCCGCACATGGATTTGTGCCAAAACGCGTTTTGAGCATGCACATGCATCTTTTGTTAGACGCGGACGCAATTTTCTGCAAAACCACACGATATGCATGCAAATGGTGCTTTTGGCAGAACGCGCACGTGGCTTTCTACAAAACGACGTGAAAAACATGCCGATGCTGCTCCTTTTAGCACCCGCACATGGATTTGTGCCAAAACGCGTTTTAAGCATGCACATGCATCTTTTGGTAGACGCGGATGCTGTTTTCTGCAAAACCACACGATATGCATGCAAATGGTGCTTTTGGCTGAACGCGCACGTGGATTTCTACCAAACAACGTGAAAAGCGTGCCGATGCTGCTCTTTTTAGCACCCGCACATGGATTTGTGCCAAAACGCGTTTTTAGCATGCACATGCATCTTTTGGTAGACGCGGATGCAGTTTTCTGCAAAACCACACGATATGCATGCAAATGGTGCTTTCGGCAGAACGCGCACGTCGATTTCTACCAAACGACGTGAAAAGCATGCCGATGCTGCTCGTTTTAGCACCCGCACATGGATTTGTGCCAAAACGCGTTTTAAGCATGCACATGCATCTTTTGGTAGACGCGGAGGCAGTTTTCTGCAAAACCACGCGATATGCATGCAAATGGTGCTTTTACCAGAACGCGCACGTGGATTTCGACCAAACGACGTGAAAAGCATGCCGATGCTGCTCTTTTTAGCACCCGCACATGGATTTGTGCCAAAACGCGTTTTAAGCATGCACATGCATCTTTCGGTAGACGCGGACGCAGTTTTCTGCAAAACCACACGATATGCATGCAAATGGTGCTTTTGGCAGAACGCGCACGTGCATTTCTACCAAGTGACGTGTAAAGCATTGCGATGCTGCTCTTTTTAGCACCCGCACATGGATTTGTGCCAAAACGCGTTTTAAGCATGCACATGCATCTTTTGGTAGACGCGGATGCAGTTTTCTGCAAAACCACACGATATGCATGCAAATGGTGCTTTTGGCAGAACGCGCACGTGGATTTTTACCAAGCGACGTGAAAAGCATGCCGATGCTGCTCTTTTTAGCACCCGCACATGGATTTGTGCCAAAACGCGTTTTGAGCATGGACATGCATCTTTTGTTAGACGCGGACGCAATTTTCTGCAAAACCACACGATATGCATGCAAATGGTTTTTTTGGCAGAACGCGCACGTGGATTTCTACCAAGCGACGTGAAAAGCATGCCGATGCTGCTCTTTTTAGTACCCGCACATGGATTTGTGCCAAAACGCGTTTTAAGCAAGCACATGCATCTTTTGGTAGACGCGGACGCAGTTTTCTGCAAAACCACACGATATGCATGCAAATGGTGCTTTTGGCAGAACGCGCACGTGGATTTTTACCAAGCGACGTGAAAAGCATGCCGATGCTGCTCTTTTTAGCACCCGCACATGGATTTGTGCCAAAACGCGTTTTGAGCATGGACATGCATCTTTTGTTAGACGCGGACGCAATTTTCTGCAAAACCACACGATATGCATGCAAATGGTGCTTTTACCAGAACGCGCACGTGGATTTCTACCAAACGACGTGAAAAGCATGCCGATGCTGCTCTTTTTAACACCCGCACATGGATTTGTGCCAAAACGCGTTTTGAGCATGCACATGCATCTTTTCGTAGACGCGGATGCAGTTTTCTGCAAAACCACACGATATGCATGCAAATGGTGCTTTTGGCAGAACGCGCACGTGGATTTATACCAAACGACTTGAATAGCATGCCGATGCTGCTCTTTTTAGCACCCGCACATGGATTTGTGCCAAAACGCGTTTTAAGCATGCACATGCATCTTTTGGTAGACGCGGATGCAGTTTTCTGCAAAACCACATGATATGCATGCAAATGGTGCGTTTGGCAGAACGCGCACGTGGATTTCTACCAATCGACTTGAATAGCAATGCCGATGCTGCTCTTTTTAGCACCCGCACATGGATTTGTGCCGAAACACGTTTTAAGCATGCACATGCATCTTTTGGTAGACGAGGATGCAGTTTTCTGCAAAACCACACGATATGCATGCAAATGGTGCTTATGGCACCATTTCCCAAGGGAAGGGAAGCGTAGCAGGGGGCGGCAGAAAGTAAGGTGGGCGGATGAGATTAAGGAGTTTGCAGGGACGGCGTGGCCACAATTAGTACATGACCGGGGTTGTTGGAGAAATATGGGAGAGGCCTTTGTCCTGCAGTGGGTGTAACCAGGCTGATGATGGTGATAATGATGATGGTGCGTTTGGCAGAACGCGCACGTGGATTTCTACCAATCGACTTGAATAGCATGCCGATGCTGCTCTTTTTAGCACCCGCACATGGATTTGTGCCGAAACGCGTTTTAAGCATGCACATGCATCTTTTGGTAGACGCGGATGCACTTTTCTGCAAAACCACACGATATGCATGCAAATGGTGCTTTTGGCAGAACGCGCACGTGGATTTATACCAAACGACTTGAATAGCATGCCGATGCTGCTCTTTTTAGCACCCGCACATGGATTTGTGCCAAAACGCGTTTTAAGCATGCACATGCATCTTTTGGTAGACGCGGATGCAGTTTTCTGCAAAACCACATGATATGCATGCAAATGGTGCGTTTGGCAGAACGCGCACGTGGATTTCTACCAATCGACTTGAATAGCAATGCCGATGCTGCTCTTTTTAGCACCCGCACATGGATTTGTGCCGAAACACGTTTTAAGCATGCACATGCATCTTTTGGTAGACGAGGATGCAGTTTTCTGCAAAACCACACGATATGCATGCAACTGGTGCTTATGGCACCATTTCCCAAGGGAAGGGAAGCGTAGCAGGGGGCGGCAGAAAGTAAGGTGGGCGGATGAGATTAAGGAGTTTGCAGGGACGGCGTGGCCACAATTAGTACATGACCGGGGTTGTTGGAGAAATATGGGAGAGGCCTTTGCCCTGCAGTGGGTGTAACCAGGCTGATGATGGTGATAATGATGATGGTGCGTTTGGCAGAACGCGCACGTGGATTTCTACCAATCGACTTGAATAGCATGCCGATGCTGCTCTTTTTAGCACCCGCACATGGATTTGTGCCGAAACGCGTTTTAAGCATGCACATGCATCTTTTGGTAGACGCGGATGCACTTTTCTGCAAAACCACACGATATGCATGCAAATGGTGCTTTTGGCAGAACGCGCACGTGGCTTTCTACCAAACGACGTGAAAAACATGCCGATGCTGCTCCTTTTAGCACCCGCACATGGATTTGTGCCAAAACGCGTTTTAAGCATGCACATGCCTCTTTCGGTAGACGCGGACGCAGTTTTCTGCAAAACCACACGATATGCATGCAAATGGTTTTTTTGGCAGAACGCGCACGTGGATTTCTACCAAACGACGTGAAAAGCATGGCGATGCTGCTCTTTTTAGCACCCGCACAGGTATTTGTGCCAAAACGCGTTTTAAGCATGCACATGCATCTTTTGGTAGACGCGGACGCAGTTTTCTGCAAAACCGCACGATATGCATGCAAATGGTGCTTTTGGCAGAACGCGCACGTGGATTTCTACCAAACGACGTGAACGGCATGCCGATGCTGCTCTTTTTAGCACCCGCACATGGATTTGTGCCAAAACGCGTTTTAAGCATGCACATGCATCTTTTGGAAGACGCGGACGCAATTTTCTGCAAAACCACACGACATACATGCTAAGGGTGCTTTTGGCAGAACGCGCACGTGGATTTCTACCAAACGACGTGAAAAGCATGCCGATGCTGCTCTTTTTAGCACCCGCACATGGATTTGTGCCAAAACGCGTTTTAAGCATGCACATGCATCTTTTGGTAGAGGCGGACGCAGTTTTCTGCAAAACCACACGATATGCATGCAAATGGTGCTTTTGGCAGAACGCGCACGTGGATTTCTACCAAACGACGTGAAAAGCATGCCGATGCTGCTCTTTTTAGCACCCGCACATGGATTTGTGCCAAAACTCGTTTTAAGCATGCACATGCATCTTTTGGTAGACGCGGACGCAGTTTTCTGCAAAACGACGCGATATGCATGCAAATGGTGCTTTTGGGAGAACGTGCTCATGGATTTCTACCAAGCGACGTGAAAAGCATGCCGATGACGCTCTTTTTAGCACCCGCACATGGATTTGTGCCAAAACGCGTTTTAAGCAAGCACATGCATCTTTTGGTAGACGCGGACGCAGTTTTCTGCAAAACCACACGATATGCATGCAAATGGTGCTTTTGGCAGAACGCGCACGTGGATTTCTACCAATCGACGTGAAAAGCATGCCGATGCTGCTCTTTTTAGCACCCGCACATGGATTTGTGCCAAAACGCGTTTTAAGCATGCACATGCATCTTTTGGTAGACGCGGATGCAGTTTTCTGCAAAACCACACGATATGCATGCAAATGGTGCTTTTGGCTGAACGCGCACGTGGATTTTTACCAAGCGACGTGAAAAGCATGCCGATGCTGCTCTTTTTAGCACCCGCACATGGATTTGTGCCAAAACGCGTTTTGAGCATGGGCATGCATCTTTTGTTAGACGCGGACGCAATTTTCTGCAAAACCACACGATATGCATGCAAATGGTGCTTTTACCAGAACGCGCACGTGGATTTCTACCAAACGACGTGAAAAGCATGCCGATGCTGCTCTTTTTAGCACCCGCACATGGATTTGTGCCAAAACGCGTTTTAAGCATGCACATGCATCTTTTAATAGACGCGGACGCAGTTTTCTGCAAAACCACACGATATGCATGCAAATGGTGCTTTTGGCAGAACGCGCACGTGGATTTTTACCAAGCGACGTGAAAAGCATGCCGATGCTGCTCTTTTTAGCACCCGCACATGGATTTGTGCCAAAACGCGTTTTGAGCATGGACATGCATCTTTTGTTAGACGCGGACGCAATTTTCTGCAAAACCACACGATATGCATGCAAATGGTGCTTTTACCAGAACGCGCACGTGGATTTCTACCAAACGACGTGAAAAGCATGCCGATGCTGCTCTTTTTAGCACCCGCACATGGATTTGTGCCAAAACGCGTTTTAAGCATGCACATGCATCTTTTAATAGACGCGGACGCAGTTTTCTGCAAAACGACGCGATATGCATACAAATGGTGCTTTTGGGAGAACGTGCACGTGGATTTCTACCAAGCGACGTGAAAAGCATGCCGATGCTGCTCTTTTTAGTACCCGCACATGGATTTGTGCCAAAACGCGTTTTAAGCAAGCACATGCATCTTTTGGTAGACGCGGACGCAGTTTTCTGCAAAACCACACGATATGCATGCAAATGGTGCTTTTGCCAGAACGCGCACGTGGCTTTCTACCAAACGACGTGAAAAACATGCCGATGCTGCTCCTTTTAGCACCCGCACATGGATTTGTGCCAAAACGCGTTTTAAGCATGCACATGCATCTTTCGGTAGACGCGGACGCAGTTTTCTGCAAAACCACACGATATGCATGCAAATGGTTTTTTTGGCAGAACGCGCACGTGGATTTCTACGAAGCGACGTGAAAAGCATGCCGATGCTGCTCTTTTTAGTACCCGCACATGGATTTGTGCCAAAACGCGTTTTAAGCAAGCACATGCATCTTTTGGTAGACGCGGACGCAGTTTTCTGCAAAACCACACGATATGCATGCAAATGGTGCTTTTGGCAGAACGCGCACGTGGCTTTCTACCAAACGACTTGAAAAACATGCAGATGCTGCTCCTTTTAGCATCCGCACATGGATTTGTGCCAAAACGCGTTTTAAGCATGCACATGCATCTTTCGGTAGACGCGGACGCAGTTTTCTGCAAAACCACACGATATGCATGCAAATGGTGCTTTTGGCAGACCGCGCACGTCGATTTCTACCAAACGACGTGAAACGCATGCCGATGCTGCTCCTTTTAGCACCCGCACATGGATTTGTGCCAAAACGCGTTTTAAGCATGCACATGCATCTTTCGGTAGACGCGGACGCAGTTTTCTGCAAAACCACACGATATGCATGCAAATGGTTTTTTTGGCAGGACCCGCACGTGGATTTCTACCAAGTGACGTGAAAAGCATGCCGATGCTGCTCTTTTTAGCACCCGCACATGGAGTTGTGCCAAAACGCGTTTTGAGCATGCACATGCATCTTTTCGTAGATGCGGATGAAATTTTCTGCAAAACCACACGATATGCATGCAAATGGTGCTTATGGCACCATTTCCCAAGGGAAGGGAAGCGTAGCAGGGGGCGGCAGAAAGTTAGGTGGGCGGATGAGATTAAGGAGTTTGCAGGGACGGCGTGGCCACAATTAGTACATGACCGGGGTTGTTGGAGAAATATGGGAGAGGCCTTTGCCCTGCAGTGGGTGTAACCAGGCTGATGATGGTGATAATGATGATGGTGCGTTTGGCAGAACGCGCACGTGGATTTCTACCAATCGACTTGAATAGCATGCCGATGCTGCTCTTTTTAGCACCCGCACATGGATTTGTGCCGAAACGCGTTTTAAGCATGCACATGCATCTTTTGGTAGACGCGGATGCAGTTTTCTGCAAAACCACACGATATGCATGCAAATGGTGCTTTTGGCAGAACGCGCACGTGGATTTCTACCAAACGACGTTAAAAGCATGCCGATGCTGCTCTTTTTAGCAACCGCACAAGTATTTGTGCCAAAACTCGTTTTAAGCATGCACATGCATCTTTCGGTAGACGCGGACGCAGTTTTCTGCAAAACGACGCGATATGCATGCAAATGGTGCTTTTGGGAGAACGTGCTCATGGATTTCTACCAAGCGACGTGAAAAGCATACCGATGCTGCTCTTTTTAGCGCCCGCACATGGATTTGTGCCAAAAGCGTTTTAAGCATGCACATGCATCTTTTGGTAGACGCGGATGCAGTTTTCTGCAAAACCACACGATATGCATGCAAATGGTGCTTTTGGCAGAACGCGCACGTGGATTTTTACCAAGCGACGTGAAAAGCATGCCGATGCTGCTCTTTTTAGCACCCGCACATGGATTTGTGCCAAAACGCGTTTTAAGCATGCACATGCATCTTTTGGTAGACGCGGACGCAGTTTTCTGCAAAACCACATGATATGCATGCAAATATTGCTTTTGGCAGAACGCGCACTTGGATTTCTACCAAACGACATGAAAAGCATGCCGATGCTGCTGTTTTTAGCACCCGCACATGGATTTGTGCCAAAACGCGTTTTGAGCATGCACATGCATCTTTTGTTAGACGCGCACGCAATTTTCTGCAAAACCACACGATATGCATGCAAATGGTGCTTTTACCAGAACGCGCACGTGGATTTCTACCAAACGACGTGAAAAGCATGCCGATGCTGCTCTTTTTAGCACCCGCACATGGATTTGTGCCAAAACGCGTTTTAAGCATGCACATGCATCTTTTAATAGACGCGGACGCAGTTTTCTGCAAAACGACGCGATATGCATGCAAATGGTGCTTTTGGGAGAACGTGCACGTGGATTTCTACCAAGCGACGTGAAAAGCATGCCGATGCTGCTCTTTTTAGTACCCGCACATGGATTTGTGCCAAAACGCGTTTTAAGCAAGCACATGCATCTTTTGGTAGACGCGGACGCAGTTTTCTGCAAAACCACACGATATGCATGCAAATGGTGCTTTTGGCAGAACGCGCACGTGGCTTTCTACCAAACGACGTGAAAAACATGCCGATGCTGCTCCTTTTAGCACCCGCACATGGATTTGTGCCAAAACGCGTTTTAAGCATGCACATGCATCTTTCGGTAGACGCGGACGCAGTTTTCTGCAAAACCACACGATATGCATGCAAATGGTTTTTTTGGCAGAACGCGCGCGTGGATTTCTACCAAGCGACGTGAAAAGCATGCCGATGCTGCTCTTTTTAGCACCCGCACATGGATTTGTGCCAAAACGCGTTTTAAGCATGCACATGCATCTTTTGGTAGACGCGGATGCAGTTTTCTACAAAACCACACGATATGCATGCAAAAGGTGCTTTTGGCAGAACGCGCACGTGGATTTCTACCAAGGGACGTGAAAAGCATGCCGATGCTGCTCTTTTTAGCACCCGCACATGGATTTGTGCCAAAACGCGTTTTAAGCATGCACATGCATCTTTTGGTAGACGCGGACGCAGTTTTCTGCAAAACCACATGATATGCATGCAAATGGTGCTTTTGGCAGAACGCGCACGTGGATTTCTACCAAACGACGTGAAAAGCATGCCGATGCTGCTCTTTTTAGCACCCGCACATGGATTTGTGCCAAAACGCGTTTTGAGCATGCACATGCATCTTTTGTTAGACACGGACGCAATTTTCTGCAAAACCACAAGATATGCATGCAAATGGTGCTTTTAGCAGAACGCGCACGTGGATTCGTACCAAACGACGTGAAAAGCATGCCGATGCTGCTCTTTTTAGCACCCGCACTTGGATTTGTGCCAAAACGCGTTTTAAGCATGCACATGCATCTTTTAATAGACGCGGACGCAGTTTTCTGCAAAACGACGCGATATGCATGCAAATGGTGCTTTTGGGAGAACGTGCACGTGGATTTCTACCAAGCGACGTGAAAAGCATGCCGATCCTGCTCTTTTTAGCACCCGCACATGGATTTGTGCCAAAACGCGTTTTAAGCAAGCACATGCATCTTTTGGTAGACGCGGACGCAGTTTTCTGCAAACCCACACGATATGCATGCAAATGGTGCTTTTGGCAGAACGCGCACGTGGCTTTCTACCAAACGACGTGAAAAACATGCCGATGCTGCTCCTTTTAGCACCCGCACATGGATTTGTGCCAAAACGCGTTTTAAGCATGCACATGCATCTTTCGGTAGACGCGGACGCAGTTTTCTGCAAAACCACACGATATGCATGCAAATGGTTTTTTTGGCAGAACGTGCACGTGGATTTCTACCAAGCGACGTGAAAAGCATGCCGATGCTGCTCTTTTTAGCACCCGCACATGGATTTGTGCCAAAACGCGTTTTAAGCATGCACATGCATCTTTTGGTAGACGCGGATGCAGTTTTCTGCAAAACCACACGATATGCATGGAAATGGTGCTTTTGGCAGTACGCGCACGTGGATTTCTACCAAGCGACGTGAAAAGCATGCCGATGCTGCTCTTTTTAGCACCCGCACATGGATTTGTGCCAAAACGCGTTTTGAGCATGGACATGCATCTTTTGTTAGACGCGGACGCAATTTTCTGCAAAACCACACGATATGCATGCAAATGGTGCTTTTACCAGAACGCGCACGTGGATTTCTACCAAACGACGTGAAAAGCATGCCGATGCTGCTCTTTTTAGCACCCGCACATGGATTTGTGCCAAAACGCGTTTTAAGCATGCACATGCATCTTTTAATAGACGCGGACGCAGTTTTCTGCAAAACGATGCGATATGCATGCAAATGGTGCTTTTGGGAGAACGTGCACGTGGATTTCTACCAAGCGACGTGAAAAGCATGCCGATGCTGCTCTTTTTAGTACCCGCACATGGATTTGTGCCAAAACGCGTTTTAAGCAAGCACATGCATCTTTTGGTAGACGCGGACGCAGTTTTCTGCAAAACCACACGATATGCATGCAAATGGTGCTTTTGCCAGAACGCGCACGTGGCTTTCTACCAAACGACGTGAAAAACATGCCGATGCTGCTCCTTTTAGCACCCGCACATGGATTTGTGCCAAAACGCGTTTTAAGCATGCACATGCATCTTTCGGTAGACGCGGACGCAGTTTTCTGCAAAACCACACGATATGCATGCAAATGGTTTTTTGGCAGAACGCGCACGTGGATTTCTACGAAGCGACGTGAAAAGCATGCCGATGCTGCTCTTTTTAGTACCCGCACATGGATTTGTGCCAAAACGCGTTTTAAGCAAGCACATGCATCTTTTGGTAGACGCGGACGCAGTTTTCTGCAAAACCACACGATATGCATGCAAATGGTGCTTTTGGCAGAACGCGCACGTGGCTTTCTACCAAACGACTTGAAAAACATGCCGATGCTGCTCCTTTTAGCATCCGCACATGGATTTGTGCCAAAACGCGTTTTAAGCATGCACATGCATCTTTCGGTAGACGCGGACGCAGTTTTCTGCAAAACCACACGATATGCATGCAAATGGTGCTTTTGGCAGACCGCGCACGTCGATTTCTACCAAACGACGTGAAACGCATGCCGATGCTGCTCCTTTTAGCACCCGCACATGGATTTGTGCCAAAACGCGTTTTAAGCATGCACATGCATCTTTCGGTAGACGCGGACGCAGTTTTCTGCAAAACCACACGATATGCATGCAAATGGTTTTTTTGGCAGGACCCGCACGTGGATTTCTACCAAGTGACGTGAAAAGCATGCCGATGCTGCTCTTTTTAGCACCCGCACATGGAGTTGTGCCAAAACGCGTTTTGAGCATGCACATGCATCTTTTCGTAGATGCGGATGAAATTTTCTGCAAAACCACACGATATGCATGCAAATGGTGCTTATGGCACCATTTCCCAAGGGAAGGGAAGCGTAGCAGGGGGCGGCAGAAAGTTAGGTGGGCGGATGAGATTAAGGAGTTTGCAGGGACGGCGTGGCCACAATTAGTACATGACCGGGGTTGTTGGAGAAATATGGGAGAGGCCTTTGCCCTGCAGTGGGTGTAACCAGGCTGATGATGGTGATAATGATGATGGTGCGTTTGGCAGAACGCGCACGTGGATTTCTACCAATCGACTTGAATAGCATGCCGATGCTGCTCTTTTTAGCACCCGCACATGGATTTGTGCCGAAACGCGTTTTAAGCATGCACATGCATCTTTTGGTAGACGCGGATGCAGTTTTCTGCAAAACCACACGATATGCATGCAAATGGTGCTTTTGGCAGAACGCGCACGTGGATTTCTACCAAACGACGTTAAAAGCATGCCGATGCTGCTCTTTTTAGCAACCGCACAAGTATTTGTGCCAAAACTCGTTTTAAGCATGCACATGCATCTTTCGGTAGACGCGGACGCAGTTTTCTGCAAAACGACGCGATATGCATGCAAATGGTGCTTTTGGGAGAACGTGCTCATGGATTTCTACCAAGCGACGTGAAAAGCATACCGATGCTGCTCTTTTTAGCGCCCGCACATGGATTTGTGCCAAAAGCGTTTTAAGCATGCACATGCATCTTTTGGTAGACGCGGATGCAGTTTTCTGCAAAACCACACGATATGCATGCAAATGGTGCTTTTGGCAGAACGCGCACGTGGATTTTTACCAAGCGACGTGAAAAGCATGCCGATGCTGCTCTTTTTAGCACCCGCACATGGATTTGTGCCAAAACGCGTTTTAAGCATGCACATGCATCTTTTGGTAGACGCGGACGCAGTTTTCTGCAAAACCACATGATATGCATGCAAATATTGCTTTTGGCAGAACGCGCACTTGGATTTCTACCAAACGACATGAAAAGCATGCCGATGCTGCTGTTTTTAGCACCCGCACATGGATTTGTGCCAAAACGCGTTTTGAGCATGCACATGCATCTTTTGTTAGACGCGCACGCAATTTTCTGCAAAACCACACGATATGCATGCAAATGGTGCTTTTACCAGAACGCGCACGTGGATTTCTACCAAACGACGTGAAAAGCATGCCGATGCTGCTCTTTTTAGCACCCGCACATGGATTTGTGCCAAAACGCGTTTTAAGCATGCACATGCATCTTTTAATAGACGCGGACGCAGTTTTCTGCAAAACGACGCGATATGCATGCAAATGGTGCTTTTGGGAGAACGTGCACGTGGATTTCTACCAAGCGACGTGAAAAGCATGCCGATGCTGCTCTTTTTAGTACCCGCACATGGATTTGTGCCAAAACGCGTTTTAAGCAAGCACATGCATCTTTTGGTAGACGCGGACGCAGTTTTCTGCAAAACCACACGATATGCATGCAAATGGTGCTTTTGGCAGAACGCGCACGTGGCTTTCTACCAAACGACGTGAAAAACATGCCGATGCTGCTCCTTTTAGCACCCGCACATGGATTTGTGCCAAAACGCGTTTTAAGCATGCACATGCATCTTTCGGTAGACGCGGACGCAGTTTTCTGCAAAACCACACGATATGCATGCAAATGGTTTTTTTGGCAGAACGCGCGCGTGGATTTCTACCAAGCGACGTGAAAAGCATGCCGATGCTGCTCTTTTTAGCACCCGCACATGGATTTGTGCCAAAACGCGTTTTAAGCATGCACATGCATCTTTTGGTAGACGCGGACGCAGTTTTCTGCAAAACCACATGATATGCATGCAAATGGTGCTTTTGGCAGAACGCGCACGTGGATTTCTACCAAACGACGTGAAAAGCATGCCGATGCTGCTCTTTTTAGCACCCGCACATGGATTTGTGCCAAAACGCGTTTTGAGCATGCACATGCATCTTTTGTTAGACACGGACGCAATTTTCTGCAAAACCACAAGATATGCATGCAAATGGTGCTTTTAGCAGAACGCGCACGTGGATTCGTACCAAACGACGTGAAAAGCATGCCGATGCTGCTCTTTTTAGCACCCGCACTTGGATTTGTGCCAAAACGCGTTTTAAGCATGCACATGCATCTTTTAATAGACGCGGACGCAGTTTTCTGCAAAACGACGCGATATGCATGCAAATGGTGCTTTTGGGAGAACGTGCACGTGGATTTCTACCAAGCGACGTGAAAAGCATGCCGATCCTGCTCTTTTTAGCACCCGCACATGGATTTGTGCCAAAACGCGTTTTAAGCAAGCACATGCATCTTTTGGTAGACGCGGACGCAGTTTTCTGCAAACCCACACGATATGCATGCAAATGGTGCTTTTGGCAGAACGCGCACGTGGCTTTCTACCAAACGACGTGAAAAACATGCCGATGCTGCTCCTTTTAGCACCCGCACATGGATTTGTGCCAAAACGCGTTTTAAGCATGCACATGCATCTTTCGGTAGACGCGGACGCAGTTTTCTGCAAAACCACACGATATGCATGCAAATGGTTTTTTTGGCAGAACGTGCACGTGGATTTCTACCAAGCGACGTGAAAAGCATGCCGATGCTGCTCTTTTTAGCACCCGCACATGGATTTGTGCCAAAACGCGTTTTAAGCATGCACATGCATCTTTTGGTAGACGCGGATGCAGTTTTCTGCAAAACCACACGATATGCATGGAAATGGTGCTTTTGGCAGTACGCGCACGTGGATTTCTACCAAGCGACGTGAAAAGCATGCCGATGCTGCTCTTTTTAGCACCCGCACATGGATTTGTGCCAAAACGCGTTTTAAGCATGCACATGCATCTTTTGGTAGACGCGGACGCAGTTTTCTGCAAAACCACATGATATGCATGCAAATGGTGCTTTTGGCAGAACGCGCACGTGGATTTCTACCAAACGACGTGAAAAGCATGCCGATGCTGCTCTTTTTAACACCCGCACATGGATTTGTGCCAAAACGCGTTTTGAGCATGCACATGCATCTTTTCGTAGACGCGGATGAAGTTTTCTGCAAAACCACACGATATGCATGCAAATGGTGCTTATGGCACCATTTCCCAAGGGAAGGGAAGCGTAGCAGGGGGCGGCAGAAAGTTAGGTGGGCGGATGAGATTAAGGAGTTTGCAGGGACGGCGTGGCCACAATTAGTACATGACCGGGGTTGTTGGAGAAATATGGGAGAGGCCTTTGCCCTGCAGTGGGTGTAACCAGGCTGATGATGGTGATAATGATGATGGTGCGTTTGGCAGAACGCGCACGTGGATTTCTACCAATCGACTTGAATAGCATGCCGATGCTGCTCTTTTTAGCACCCGCACATGGATTTGTGCCGAAACGCGTTTTAAGCATGCACATGCATCTTTTGGTAGACGCGGATGCACTTTTCTGCAAAACCACACGATATGCATGCAAATGGTGCTTTTGGCAGAACGCGCACGTGGATTTCGACCAAACGACATGAAAAGCACGCCGATGCTGCTCTTTTTAGCACCTGCACATGGATTTGTGCCAAAACTCGTTTTAAGCATGCACATGCATCCTTGGTAGAGGCGGACGCAGTTTTCAGCAAAACCACACGATATGCATGCAAATGGTGCTTTTGGCAGAACGCGCACGTGGATTTCGACCAAACGACGTGAAAAGCATGCCGATGCTGCTCTTTTTAGCACCCGCACATGGATTTGTGCCAAAACGCGTTTTAAGCATGCACATGCATCTTTTATTAGACGCGGACGCAGTTATCTGCAAAACGACGCGATATGCGTGCAAATGGTGCTTTTGGGAGAACGTGCACGTGGATTTCTACCAAGCGACGTGAAAAGCATGCCGATGCTGCTCTTTTTAGTACCCGCACATGGATTTGTGCCAAAACGCGTTTTAAGCAAGCACATGCATCTTTTGGTAGACGCGGACGCAGTTTTCTGCAAAACCACACGACATGCATGCAAATGGTGCTTTTGGCAGAAAGCGCACGTGGATTTCTACCAAACGACGTGAAAAGCATGCCGATGCTGCTGTTTTTAGCACCCGCACATGGATTTGTGCCAAAACGCGTTTTGAGCATGCACATGCATCTTTTGTTAGACGCGGACGCAATTTCCTGCAAAACCACACGATATGCATGCAAATGGTGCTTTTGGCAGAACGCGCACGTGGCTTTCTACCAAACGACGTGAAAAACATGCCGATGCTGCTCCTTTTAGCACCCGCACATGGATTTGTGCCAAAACGCGTTTTAAGCATGCACATGCATCTTTCGGTAGACGCGGACGCAGTTTTCTGCAAAACCACACGATATGCATGCAAATGGTTTTTTTGGCAGAACGCACACGTGGATTTCTACCAAGCGACGTGAAAAGCCTGCCGATGCTGCTCTTTTTAGCACCGCACATGGATTTGTGCCAAAACGCGTTTTAAGCATGCACATGCATCTTTTGGTAGACGCGGATGCAGTTTTCTGCAAAACCACATGATATGCATGCAAATGGTGCTTTTGGCAGAACGCGCACGTGGATTTCTACCAAACGACGTGAAAAGCATGCCGATGCTGCTCTTTTTAGAACCCGCACATGGATTTGTGCCAAAACGCGTTTTAAGCATGCACATGCATCTTTTGTAAGACGCGGACGCAGTTTTCTACAAAACCACACGATATGCATGCAAATGGTGCTTTTGGCAGAACGCGCACGTGGATTTCGACCAAACGACGTGAAAAGCATGCCGATGCTGCTCTTTTTAGCACCCGCACATGGATTTGTGCCAAAACTCGTTTTAAGCATGCACATGCATCTTTGGTAGACGCGGACGCAGTTTTCAGCAAAACCACACGATATGCATGCAAATGGTGCTTTTGGCAGAACGCGCACGTGGATTTCTACCAAACGACGTGAAAAGCATGCCGATGCTGCTCTTTTTAGCACCCGCACATGGATTTGTGCCAAAACGCGTTTTAAGCATCCACATGCATCTTTTGGCAGACGCGGATGCAGTTTTCTGCAAAACCACACGACATGCATGCAAATGGTGCTTTTGGCAGAACGCGCACGTGGATTTCTACCAAACGACGTGAAAAGCATGCCGATGCTGCAGTTTTTAGCACCCGCACATGGATTTGTGCCAAAACGCGTTTTGAGCATGCACACGCATCTTTTGGTAGACGCGGACACAGTTTTCTGCAAAAGCACACGATATGCATGCAAATGGTGCTTTTGGCAGAACGCGCACGTGGATTTCTACCAAACGACGTGAAAAGCATGCCGATGCTGCTCTTTTTAGCAACCGCACAAGTATTTGTGCCAAAACGCGTTTTAAGCATGCACATGCATCTTTTGGTAGACGCGGACGCAGTTTTCTGCAAAACCGCACGATATGCATGCAAATGGTGCTTTTGGCAGAACGCGCACGTGGATTTCTACCAAACGACGTGAAAAGCATGCCGATGCTGCAGTTTTTAGCACCCGCACATGGATTTGTGCCAAAACGCGTTTTAAGCATGCACATGCATCTTTTGGTAGAGGCGGACGCAGTTTTCTGCAAAACCACACGATATGCATGCAAATGGTGCTTTTGGCAGAACGCGCACGTCGATTTCTACCAAACGACGTGAAAAGCATGACGATGCTGCTGTTTTTAGCACCCGCACATGGATTTGTGCCAAAACGCGTTTTAAGCATGCACATGCATCTTTTGGTAGACGCGGACGCAGTTTTCTGCAAAACCACACGATATGCATGCAAATGGTGCTTTTGGCAGAACGCGCACGTGGATTTCTACCAAACGACGTGAAAAGCATGCCGATGCTGCTCTTTTTAGCAACCGCACAAGTATTTGTGCCAAAACTCGTTTTAAGCATGCACATGCATCTTTCGGTAGACGCGGACGCAGTTTTCTGCAAAACGACGCGATATGCATGCAAATGGTGCTTTTGGGAGAACGTGCTCATGGATTTCTACCAAGCGACGTGAAAAGCATACCGATGCTGCTCTTTTTAGCGCCCGCACATGGATTTGTGCCAAAACGCGTTTTAAACATGCACATGCATCTTTTGGTAGACGCGGATGCAGTTTTCTGCAAAACCACACGATATGCATGCAAATGGTGCTTTTGGCAGAACGCGCACGTGGATTTTTACCAAGCGACGTGAAAAGCATGCCGATGCTGCTCTTTTTAGCACCCGCACATGGATTTGTGCCAAAACGCGTTTTAAGCATGCACATGCATCTTTTGGTAGACGCGGACGCAGTTTTCTGCAAAACCACATGATATGCATGCAAATATTGCTTTTGGCAGAACGCGCACTTGGATTTCTACCAAACGACATGAAAAGCATGCCGATGCTGCTGTTTTTAGCACCCGCACATGGATTTGTGCCAAAACGCGTTTTGAGCATGCACATGCATCTTTTGTTAGACGCGCACGCAATTTTCTGCAAAACCACACGATATGCATGCAAATGGTGCTTTTACCAGAACGCGCACGTGGATTTCTACCAAACGACGTGAAAAGCATGCCGATGCTGCTCTTTTTAGCACCCGCACATGGATTTGTGCCAACACGCGTTTTAAGCATGCACATGCATCTTTTAATAGACGCGGACGCAGTTTTCTGCAAAACGACGCGATATGCATGCAAATGGTGCTTTTGGGAGAACGTGCACGTGGATTTCTACCAAGCGACGTGAAAAGCATGCCGATGCTGCTCTTTTTAGTACCCGCACATGGATTTGTGCCAAAACGCGTTTTAAGCAAGCACATGCATCTTTTGGTAGACGCGGACGCAGTTTTCTGCAAAACCACACGATATGCATGCAAATGGTGCTTTTGGCAGAACGCGCACGTGGCTTTCTACCAAACGACGTGAAAAACATGCCGATGCTGCTCCTTTTAGCACCCGCACATGGATTTGTGCCAAAACGCGTTTTAAGCATGCACATGCATCTTTCGGTAGACGCGGACGCAGTTTTCTGCAAAACCACACGATATGCATGCAAATGGTTTTTTTGGCAGAACGCGCACGTGGATTTCTACCAAGCGACGTGAAAAGCATGCCGATGCTGCTCTTTTTAGCACCCGCACATGGATTTGTGCCAAAACGCGTTTTAAGCATGCACATGCATCTTTTGGTAGACGCGGATGCAGTTTTCTACAAAACTACACGATATGCATGCAAAAGGTGCTTTTGGCAGAACGCGCACGTGGATTTCTACCAAGCGACGTGAAAAGCATGCCGATGCTGCTCTTTTTAGCACCCGCACATGGATTTGTGCCAAAACGCGTTTTAAGCATGCACATGCATCTTTTGGTAGACGCGGACGCAGTTTTCTGCAAAACCACATGATATGCATGCAAATGGTGCTTTTGGCAGAACGCGCACGTGGATTTCTACCAAACGACGTGAAAAGCATGCCGATGCTGCTCTTTTTAGCACCCGCACATGGATTTGTGCCAAAACGCGTTTTGAGCATGCACATGCATCTTTTGTTAGACACGGACGCAATTTTCTGCAAAACCACAAGATATGCATGCAAATGGTGCTTTTAGCAGAACGCGCACGTGGATTCGTACCAAACGACGTGAAAAGCATGCCGATGCTGCTCTTTTTAGCACCCGCACTTGGATTTGTGCCAAAACGCGTTTTAAGCATGCACATGCATCTTTTAATAGACGCGGACGCAGTTTTCTGCAAAACGACGCGATATGCATGCAAATGGTGCTTTTGGGAGAACGTGCACGTGGATTTCTACCAAGCGACGTGAAAAGCATGCCGATGCTGCTCCTTTTAGCACCCGCACATGGATTTGTGCCAAAACGCGTTTTAAGCATGCACATGCATCTTTCGGTAGACGCGGACGCAGTTTTCTGCAAAACCACACGATATGCATGCAAATGGTGCTTTTGGCAGAACGCGCACGTGGCTTTCTACCAAACGACGTGAAAAACATGCCGATGCTGCTCCTTTTAGCACCCGCACATGGATTTGTGCCAAAACGCGTTTTAAGCATGCACATGCATCTTTCGGTAGACGCGGACGCAGTTTTCTGCAAAACCACACGATATGCATGCAAATGGTTTTTTTGGCAGAACGTGCACGTGGATTTCTACCAAGCGACGTGAAAAGCATGCCGATGCTGCTCTTTTTAGCACCCGCACATGGATTTGTGCCAAAACGCGTTTTAAGCATGCACATGCATCTTTTGGTAGACGCGGATGCAGTTTTCTGCAAAACCACACGATATGCATGGAAATGGTGCTTTTGGCAGTCCGCGCACGTGGATTTCTACCAAGCGACGTGAAAAGCATGCCGATGCTGCTCTTTTTAGCACCCGCACATGGATTTGTGCCAAAACGCGTTTTAAGCATGCACATGCATCTTTTGGTAGACGCGGACGCAGTTTTCTGCAAAACCACATGATATGCATGCAAATGGTGCTTTTGGCAGAACGCGCACGTGGATTTCTACCAAACGACGTGAAAAGCATGCCGATGCTGCTCTTTTTAACACCCGCACATGGATTTGTGCCAAAACGCGTTTTGAGCATGCACATGCATCTTTTCGTAGACGCGGATGAAGTTTTCTGCAAAACCACACGATATGCATGCAAATGGTGCTTATGGCACCATTTCCCAAGGGAAGGGAAGCGTAGCAGGGGGCGGCAGAAAGTTAGGTGGGCGGATGAGATTAAGGAGTTTGCAGGGACGGCGTGGCCACAATTAGTACATGACCGGGGTTGTTGGAGAAATATGGGAGAGGCCTTTGCCCTGCAGTGGGTGTAACCAGGCTGATGATGGTGATAATGATGATGGTGCGTTTGGCAGAACGCGCACGTGGATTTCTACCAATCGACTTGAATAGCATGCCGATGCTGCTCTTTTTAGCACCCGCACATGGATTTGTGCCGAAACGCGTTTTAAGCATGCACATGCATCTTTTGGTAGACGCGGATGCACTTTTCTGCAAAACCACACGATATGCATGCAAATGGTGCTTTTGGCAGAACGCGCACGTGGCTTTCTACCAAACGACGTGAAAAACATGCCGATGCTGCTCCTTTTAGCACCCGCACATGGATTTGTGCCAAAACGCGTTTTAAGCATGCACATGCCTCTTTCGGTAGACGCGGACGCAGTTTTCTGCAAAACCACACGATATGCATGCAAATGGTTTTTTTGGCAGAACGCGCACGTGGATTTCTACCAAACGACGTGAAAAGCATGGCGATGCTGCTCTTTTTAGCACCCGCACAGGTATTTGTGCCAAAACGCGTTTTAAGCATGCACATGCATCTTTTGGTAGACGCGGACGCAGTTTTCTGCAAAACCGCACGATATGCATGCAAATGGTGCTTTTGGCAGAACGCGCACGTGGATTTCTACCAAACGACGTGAACGGCATGCCGATGCTGCTCTTTTTAGCACCCGCACATGGATTTGTGCCAAAACGCGTTTTAAGCATGCACATGCATCTTTTGGAAGACGCGGACGCAATTTTCTGCAAAACCACACGACATACATGCTAAGGGTGCTTTTGGCAGAACGCGCACGTGGATTTCTACCAAACGACGTGAAAAGCATGCCGATGCTGCTCTTTTTAGCACCCGCACATGGATTTGTGCCAAAACGCGTTTTAAGCATGCACATGCATCTTTTGGTAGAGGCGGACGCAGTTTTCTGCAAAACCACACGATATGCATGCAAATGGTGCTTTTGGCAGAACGCGCACGTGGATTTCTACCAAACGACGTGAAAAGCATGCCGATGCTGCTCTTTTTAGCACCCGCACATGGATTTGTGCCAAAACTCGTTTTAAGCATGCACATGCATCTTTTGGTAGACGCGGACGCAGTTTTCTGCAAAACGACGCGATATGCATGCAAATGGTGCTTTTGGGAGAACGTGCTCATGGATTTCTACCAAGCGACGTGAAAAGCATGCCGATGACGCTCTTTTTAGCACCCGCACATGGATTTGTGCCAAAACGCGTTTTAAGCAAGCACATGCATCTTTTGGTAGACGCGGACGCAGTTTTCTGCAAAACCACACGATATGCATGCAAATGGTGCTTTTGGCAGAACGCGCACGTGGATTTCTACCAATCGACGTGAAAAGCATGCCGATGCTGCTCTTTTTAGCACCCGCACATGGATTTGTGCCAAAACGCGTTTTAAGCATGCACATGCATCTTTTGGTAGACGCGGATGCAGTTTTCTGCAAAACCACACGATATGCATGCAAATGGTGCTTTTGGCTGAACGCGCACGTGGATTTCTACCAAACAACGTGAAAAGCGTGCCGATGCTGCTCTTTTTAGCACCCGCACATGGATTTGTGCCAAAACGCGTTTTTAGCATGCACATGCATCTTTTGGTAGACGCGGATGCAGTTTTCTGCAAAACCACACGATATGCATGCAAATGGTGCTTTTGGCAGAACGCGCACGTCGATTTCTACCAAACGACGTGAAAAGCATGCCGATGCTGCTCGTTTTAGCACCCGCACATGGATTTGTGCCAAAACGCGTTTTAAGCATGCACATGCATCTTTTGGAAGACGCGGAGGCAGTTTTCTGCAAAACCACGCGATATGCATGCAAATGGTGCTTTTACCAGAACGCGCACGTGGATTTCGACCAAACGACGTGAAAAGCATGCCGATGCTGCTCTTTTTAGCACCCGCACATGGATTTGTGCCAAAACGCGTTTTAAGCATGCACATGCATCTTTCGGTAGACGCGGACGCAGTTTTCTGCAAAACCACACGATATGCATGCAAATGGTGCTTTTGGCAGAACGCGCACGTGCATTTCTACCAAGTGACGTGTAAAGCATTGCGATGCTGCTCTTTTTAGCACCCGCACATGGATTTGTGCCAAAACGCGTTTTAAGCATGCACATGCATCTTTTGGTAGACGCGGATGCAGTTTTCTGCAAAACCACACGATATGCATGCAAATGGTGCTTTTGGCAGAACGCGCACGTGGATTTTTACCAAGCGACGTGAAAAGCATGCCGATGCTGCTCTTTTTAGCACCCGCACATGGATTTGTGCCAAAACGCGTTTTGAGCATGGACATGCATCTTTTGTTAGACGCGGACGCAATTTTCTGCAAAACCACACGATATGCATGCAAATGGTGCTTTTACCAGAACGCGCACGTGGATTTCTACCAAACGACGTGAAAAGCATGCCGATGCTGCTCTTTTTAACACCCGCACATGGATTTGTGCCAAAACGCGTTTTGAGCATGCACATGCATCTTTTCGTAGACGCGGATGAAGTTTTCTGCAAAACCACACGATATGCATGCAAATGGTGCTTATGGCACCATTTCCCAAGGGAAGGGAAGCGTAGCAGGGGGCGGCAGAAAGTAAGGTGGGCGGATGAGATTAAGGAGTTTGCAGGGACGGCGTGGCCACAATTAGTACATGACCGGGGTTGTTGGAGAAATATGGGAGAGGCCTTTGCCCTGCAGTGGGTGTAACCAGGCTGATGATGGTGATAATGATGATGGTGCGTTTGGCAGAACGCGCACGTGGATTTCTACCAATCGACTTGAATAGCATGCCGATGCTGCTCTTTTTAGCACCCGCACATGGATTTGTGCCGAAACGCGTTTTAAGCATGCACATGCATCTTTTGGTAGACGCGGATGCACTTTTCTGCAAAACCACACGATATGCATGCAAATGGTGCTTTTGGCAGAACGCGCACGTGGCTTTCTACCAAACGACGTGAAAAACATGCCGATGCTGCTCCTTTTAGCACCCGCACATGGATTTGTGCCAAAACGCGTTTTAAGCATGCACATGCCTCTTTCGGTAGACGCGGACGCAGTTTTCTGCAAAACCACACGATATGCATGCAAATGGTTTTTTTGGCAGAACGCGCACGTGGATTTCTACCAAACGACGTGAAAAGCATGGCGATGCTGCTCTGTTTAGCACCCGCACAGGTATTTGTGCCAAAACGCGTTTTAAGCATGCACATGCATCTTTTGGTAGACGCGGACGCAGTTTTCTGCAAAACCGCACGATATGCATGCAAATGGTGCTTTTGGCAGAACGCGCACGTGGATTTCTACCAAACGACGTGAACGGCATGCCGATGCTGCTCTTTTTAGCACCCGTACATGGATTTGTGCCAAAACGCGTTTTAAGCATGCACATGCATCTTTTGGAAGACGCGGACGCAATTTTCTGCAAAACCACACGACATACATGCTAAGGGTGCTTTTGGCAGAACGCGCACGTGGATTTCTACCAAACGACGTGAAAAGCATGCCGATGCTGCTCTTTTTAGCACCCGCACATGGATTTGTGCCAAAACGCGTTTTAAGCATGCACATGCATCTTTTGGTAGAGGCGGACGCAGTTTTCTGCAAAACCACACGATATGCATGCAAATGGTGCTTTTGGTAGAACGCGCACGTGGATTTCTACCAAACGACGTGAAAAGCATGCCGATGCTGCTCTTTTTAGCACCCGCACATGGATTTGTGCCAAAACTCGTTTTAAGCATGCACATGCATCTTTTGGTAGACGCGGACGCAGTTTTCTGCAAAACGACGCGATATGCATGCAAATGGTGCTTTTGGGAGAACGTGCTCATGGATTTCTACCAAGCGACGTGAAAAGCATGCCGATGACGCTCTTTTTAGCACCCGCACATGGATTTGTGCCAAAACGCGTTTTAAGCAAGCACATGCATCTTTTGGTAGACGCGGACGCAGTTTTCTGCAAAACCACACGATATGCATGCAAATGGTGCTTTTGGCAGAACGCGCACGTGGATTTCTACCAATCGACGTGAAAAGCATGCCGATGCTGCTCTTTTTAGCACCCGCACATGGATTTGTGCCAAAACGCGTTTTAAGCATGCACATGCATCTTTTGGTAGACGCGGATGCAGTTTTCTGCAAAACCACACGATATGCATGCAAATGGTGCTTTTGGCTGAACGCGCACGTGGATTTCTACCAAACAACGTGAAAAGCGTGCCGATGCTGCTCTTTTTAGCACCCGCACATGGATTTGTGCCAAAACGCGTTTTTAGCATGCACATGCATCTTTTGGTAGACGCGGATGCAGTTTTCTGCAAAACCACACGATATGCATGCAAATGGTGCTTTTGGCAGAACGCGCACGTCGATTTCTACCAAACGACGTGAAAAGCATGCCGATGCTGCTCGTTTTAGCACCCGCACATGGATTTGTGCCAAAACGCGTTTTAAGCATGCACATGCATCTTTTGGTAGACGCGGAGGCAGTTTTCTGCAAAACCACGCGATATGCATGCAAATGGTGCTTTTACCAGAACGCGCACGTGGATTTCGACCAAACGACGTGAAAAGCATGCCGATGCTGCTCTTTTTAGCACCCGCACATGGATTTGTGCCAAAACGCGTTTTAAGCATGCACATGCATCTTTCGGTAGACGCGGACGCAGTTTTCTGCAAAACCACACGATATGCATGCAAATGGTGCTTTTGGCAGAACGCGCACGTGCATTTCTACCAAGTGACGTGTAAAGCATTGCGATGCTGCTCTTTTTAGCACCCGCACATGGATTTGTGCCAAAACGCGTTTTAAGCATGCACATGCATCTTTTGGTAGACGCGGATGCAGTGTTCTGCAAAACCACACGATATGCATGCAAATGGTGCTTTTGGCAGAACGCGCACGTGGATTTTTACCAAGCGACGTGAAAAGCATGCCGATGCTGCTCTTTTTAGCACCCGCACATGGATTTGTGCCAAAACGCGTTTTGAGCATGGACATGCATCTTTTGTTAGACGCGGACGCAATTTTCTGCAAAACCACACGATATGCATGCAAATGGTGCTTTTACCAGAACGCGCACGTGGATTTCTACCAAACGACGTGAAAAGCATGCCGATGCTGCTCTTTTTAGCACCCGCACATGGATTTGTGCCAAAACGCGTTTTAAGCATGCACATGCATCTTTTAATAGACGCGGACGCAGTTTTCTGCAAAACGACGCGATATGCATGCAAATGGTGCTTTTGGGAGAACGTGCACGTGGATTTCTACCAAGCGACGTGAAAAGCATGCCGATGCTGCTCTTTTTAGTACCCGCACATGGATTTGTGCCAAAACGCGTTTTAAGCAAGCACATGCATCTTTTGGTAGACGCGGACGCAGTTTTCTGCAAAACCACACGATATGCATGCAAATGGTGCTTTTGCCAGAACGCGCACGTGGCTTTCTACCAAACGACGTGAAAAACATGCCGATGCTGCTCCTTTTAGCACCCGCACATGGATTTGTGCCAAAACGCGTTTTAAGCATGCACATGCATCTTTCGGTAGACGCGGACGCAGTTTTCTGCAAAACCACACGATATGCATGCAAATGGTTTTTTTGGCAGAACGCGCACGTGGATTTCTACCAAGCGACGTGAAAAGCATGCCGATGCTGCTCTTTTTAGTACCCGCACATGGATTTGTGCCAAAACGCGTTTTAAGCAAGCACATGCATCTTTTGGTAGACGCGGACGCAGTTTTCTGCAAAACCACACGATATGCATGCAAATGGTTTTTTTGGCAGGACCCGCACGTGGATTTCTACCAAGTGACGTGAAAAGCATGCCGATGCTGCTCTTTTTAGCACCCGCACATGGAGTTGTGCCAAAACGCGTTTTGAGCATGCACATGCATCTTTTCGTAGATGCGGATGAAATTTTCTGCAAAACCACACGATATGCATGCAAATGGTGCTTATGGCACCATTTCCCAAGGGAAGGGAAGCGTAGCAGGGGGCGGCAGAAAGTTAGGTGGGCGGATGAGATTAAGGAGTTTGCAGGGACGGCGTGGCCACAATTAGTACATGACCGGGGTTGTTGGAGAAATATGGGAGAGGCCTTTGCCCTGCAGTGGGTGTAACCAGGCTGATGATGGTGATAATGATGATGGTGCGTTTGGCAGAACGCGCACGTGGATTTCTACCAATCGACTTGAATAGCATGCCGATGCTGCTCTTTTTAGCACCCGCACATGGATTTGTGCCGAAACGCGTTTTAAGCATGCACATGCATCTTTTGGTAGACGCGGATGCAGTTTTCTGCAAAACCACACGATATGCATGCAAATGGTGCTTTTGACAGAACGCGCACATGGATTTATACCAAACAACGTGAAAAGCATGCCGATGCTGCTCTGTTTAGCACCCGCACATGGATTTGTGCCAAAACGCGTTTTAAGCATGCACATGCATCTTTTGGTAGACGCGGACGCAGGTTTCTGCAAAACCACAGGACATGCATGCTAAGGGTGCGTTTGGCAGAACGCGCACGTGGATTTCTACCAAACGACGTGAAAAGCATGCCGATGCTGCTCTTTTTAGCACCCGCACATGGATTTGTGCCAAAACGCGTTTTAAGCATGCACATGCATCTTTTGGTAGACGCGGACGCAGTTTTCTGCAAAACCACACGATATGCATGCAAATGGTGCTTTTGGGAGAACGTGCACGTGGATTTCTACCAAGCGACGTGAAAAGCATGCCGATGCTGCTCTTTTTAGTACCCGCACATGGATTTGTGCCAAAACGCGTTTTGAGCATGCACATGCATCTTTTGGTAGACGCGGATGCAGTTTTCTGCAAAACCACACGATATGCATGCAAATGGTGCTTTTGGCTGAACGCGCACGTGGATTTCTACCAAACAACGTGAAAAGCGTGCCGATGCTGCTCTTTTTAGCACCCGCACATGGATTTGTGCCAAAACGCGTTTTAAGCATGCACATGCATCTTTCGGTAGACGCGGACGCAGTTTTCTGCAAAACCACACGATATGCATGCAAATGGTGCTTTTGGCAGAACGCGCACGTGGCTTTCTACAAAACGACGTGAAAAACATGCCGATGCTGCTCCTTTTAGCACCCGCACATGGATTTGTGCCAAAACGCGTTTTAAGCATGCACATGCATCTTTTGGTAGACGCGGATGCAGTTTTCTGCAAAACCACACGATATGCATGCAAATGGTGCTTTTGGCTGAACGCGCACGTGGATTTCTACCAAACAACGTGAAAAGCGTGCCGATGCTGCTCTTTTTAGCACCCGCACATGGATTTGTGCCAAAACGCGTTTTTAGCATGCACATGCATCTTTTGGTAGACGCGGATGCAGTTTTCTGCAAAACCACACGATATGCATGCAAATGGTGCTTTCGGCAGAACGCGCACGTCGATTTCTACCAAACGACGTGAAAAGCATGCCGATGCTGCTCGTTTTAGCACCCGCACATGGATTTGTGCCAAAACGCGTTTTAAGCATGCACATGCATCTTTTGGTAGACGCGGAGGCAGTTTTCTGCAAAACCACGCGATATGCATGCAAATGGTGCTTTTACCAGAACGCGTACGTGGATTTCGACCAAACGACGTGAAAAGCATGCCGATGCTGCTCTTTTTAGCACCCGCACATGGATTTGTGCCAAAACGCGTTTTAAGCATGCACATGCATCTTTCGGTAGACGCGGACGCAGTTTTCTGCAAAACCACACGATATGCATGCAAATGGTGCTTTTGGCAGAACGCGCACGTGCATTTCTACCAAGTGACGTGTAAAGCATTGCGATGCTGCTCTTTTTAGCACCCGCACATGGATTTGTGCCAAAACGCGTTTTAAGCATGCACATGCATCTTTTGGTAGACGCGGATGCAGTTTTCTGCAAAACCACACGATATGCATGCAAATGGTGCTTTTGGCAGAACGCGCACGTGGATTTTTACCAAGCGACGTGAAAAGCATGCCGATGCTGCTCTTTTTAGCACCCGCACATGGATTTGTGCCAAAACGCGTTTTGAGCATGGACATGCATCTTTTGTTAGACGCGGACGCAATTTTCTGCAAAACCACACGATATGCATGCAAATGGTGCTTTTACCAGAACGCGCACGTGGATTTCTACCAAACGACGTGAAAAGCATGCCGATGCTGCTCTTTTTAGCACCCGCACATGGATTTGTGCCAAAACGCGTTTTAAGCATGCACATGCATCTTTTAATAGACGCGGACGCAGTTTTCTGCAAAACGACGCGATATGCATGCAAATGGTGCTTTTGGGAGAACGTGCACGTGGATTTCTACCAAGCGACGTGAAAAGCATGCCGATGCTGCTCTTTTTAGTACCCGCACATGGATTTGTGCCAAAACGCGTTTTAAGCAAGCACATGCATCTTTTGGTAGACGCGGACGCAGTTTTCTGCAAAACCACACGATATGCATGCAAATGGTGCTTTTGCCAGAACGCGCACGTGGCTTTCTACCAAACGACGTGAAAAACATGCCGATGCTGCTCCTTTTAGCACCCGCACATGGATTTGTGCCAAAACGCGTGTTAAGCATGCACATGCATCTTTCGGTAGACGCGGACGCAGTTTTCTGCAAAACCACACGATATGCATGCAAATGGTTTTTTTGGCAGAACGCGCACGTGGATTTCTACCAAGCGACGTGAAAAGCATGCCGATGCTGCTCTTTTTAGTACCCGCACATGGATTTGTGCCAAAACGCGTTTTAAGCAAGCACATGCATCTTTTGGTAGACGCGGACGCAGTTTTCTGCAAAACCACACGATATGCATGCAAATGGTGCTTTTGGCAGAACGCGCACGTGGCTTTCTACCAAACGACTTGAAAAACATGCCGATGCTGCTCCTTTTAGCACCCGCACATGGATTTGTGCCAAAACGCGTTTTAAGCATGCACATGCATCTTTCGGTAGACGCGGACGCAGTTTTCTGCAAAACCACACGATATGCATGCAAATGGTGCTTTTGGCAGACCGCGCACGTCGATTTCTACCAAACGACGTGAAACGCATGCCGATGCTGCTCCTTTTAGCACCCGCACATGGATTTGTGCCAAAACGCGTTTTAAGCATGCACATGCATCTTTCGGTAGACGCGGACGCAGTTTTCTGCAAAACCACACGATATGCATGCAAATGGTTTTTTTGGCAGGACCCGCACGTGGATTTCTACCAAGTGACGTGAAAAGCATGCCGATGCTGCTCTTTTTAGCACCCGCACATGGAGTTGTGCCAAAACGCGTTTTGAGCATGCACATGCATCTTTTCGTAGATGCGGATGAAATTTTCTGCAAAACCACACGATATGCATGCAAATGGTGCTTATGGCACCATTTCCCAAGGGAAGGGAAGCGTAGCAGGGGGCGGCAGAAAGTTAGGTGGGCGGATGAGATTAAGGAGTTTGCAGGGACGGCGTGGCCACAATTAGTACATGACCGGGGTTGTTGGAGAAATATGGGAGAGGCCTTTGCCCTGCAGTGGGTGTAACCAGGCTGATGATGGTGATAATGATGATGGTGCGTTTGGCAGAACGCGCACGTGGATTTCTACCAATCGACTTGAATAGCATGCCGATGCTGCTCTTTTTAGCACCCGCACATGGATTTGTGCCGAAACGCGTTTTAAGCATGCACATGCATCTTTTGGTAGACGCGGATGCAGTTTTCTGCAAAACCACACGATATGCATGCAAATGGTGCTTTTGACAGAACGCGCACATGGATTTATACCAAACAACGTGAAAAGCATGCCGATGCTGCTCTGTTTAGCACCCGCACATGGATTTGTGCCAAAACGCGTTTTAAGCATGCACATGCATCTTTTGGTAGACGCGGACGCAGTTTTCTGCAAAACCACAGGACATGCATGCTAAGGGTGCGTTTGGGAGAACGTGCACGTGGATTTCTACCAAGCGACGTGAAAAGCATGCCGATGCTGCTCTTTTTAGTACCCGCACATAGATTTGTGCCAAAACGCGTTTTAAGCAAGCACATGCATCTTTTGGTAGACGCGGACGCAGTTTTCTGCAAAACCAGACGATATGCATGCAAATGGTGCTTTTGGCAGAACGCGCACGTCGATTTCTACCAAACGACGTGAAAAGCATGCCGATGCTGCTCCTTTTAGCACCCGCACATGGATTTGTGCCAAAACGCGTTTTAAGCATGCACATGCATCTTTCGGTAGACGCGGACGCAGTTTTCTGCAAAACCACACGATATGCATGCAAATGGTTTTTTTGGCAGAACCCGCACGTGGATTTCTACCAAGTGACGTGAAAAGCATGCCGATGCTGCTCTTTTTAGCACCCGCACATGGATTTGTACCAAAACGCGTTTTGAGCATGCACATGCATCTTTTGGAAGACGCGGACGCAGTTTTCTGCAAAACCACACGACATGCATGCTAAGGGTGCTTTTGGCAGAACGCGCACGTCGATTTCTACCAAACGACGTGAAAAGCATGCCGATTCTGCTCTTTTTAGCACCCGCACATGGATTTGTGCCAAAACGCCTTTTAAGCATGCACATGCATCTTTTTGTAGAGGCGGACGCAGTTTTCTGCAAAACCACACGATATGCATGCAAATGGTGCTTTTGGCAGAACACGCACGTCGATTTCTACCAAACGACGTGAAAAGCATGCCGATACTGCTCTTTTTAGCACCCGCACATGGATTTGTGCCAAACTCGTTTTAAGCATGCACATGCATCTTTGGTAGACGCGGACGCAGTTTTCTGCAAAACGACGCGATATGCATGCAAATGGTGCTTTTGGGAGAACGTGCTCATGGATTTCTACCAAGCGACGTGAAAAGCATGCCGATGACGCTCCTTTTAGCACCCGCACATGGATTTGTGCCAAAACGCGTTTTAAGCATGCACATGCATCTTTCGGTAGACGCGGACGCAGTTTTCTGCAATACCACACGATATGCATGCAAATGGTTTTTTGGCAGAACGCGCACGTGGATTTCTACCAAGCGACGTGAAAAGCATGCCGATGCTGCTGTTTTTAGCACCCGCACATGGATTTGTGCCAAAACGCGTTTTAAGCATGCAAATGCATCTTTTGGTAGACGCGGATGCAGTTTTCTGCAAAACCACACGATATGCATGCAAAAGGTGCTTTTGGCAGAACGCGCACGTGGATTTCTACCAAGCGACGTGAAAAGCATGCCGATGCTGCTCTTTTTAGCACCCGCACATGGATTTGTGCCAAAACGCGTTTTAAGCATGCACATGCATCTTTTGGTAGACGCGGACGCAGTTTTCTGCAAAACCACACGATATGCATGCAAATGGTGCTTTTGGCAGAACGCGCACGTGGCTTTCTACCAAACGACGTGAAAAACATGCCGATGCTGCTCCTTTTAGCACCCGCACTTGGATTTGTGCCAAAACGCGTTTTAAGCATGCACATGCATCTTTCGGTAGACGCGGAGGCAGTTTTCTGCAAAACCACACGATATGCATGCAAATGTTTTTTTTTGGCAGAACGCGCACGTGGATTTCTACCAAGCGACGTGAAAAGCATGCCGATGCTGCTCTTTTTAGCACCCGCACATGGATTTGTGCCAAAACGCGTTTTAAGCATGCACATTCATCTTTTGGTAGACGCGGACGCAGTTTTCTGCAAAACCGCACGATATGCATGCAAATGGTGCTTTTGGCAGAACGCGCACGTGGATTTCAACCAAACGACGTGAACAGCATGCCGATGCTGCTCTTTTTCGCACCCGCACATGGATTTGTGCCAAAACGCGTTTTAAGCATGCACATGCATCTTTTGGAAGACGCGGACGCAGTTTTCTGCAAAACCACACGACATGCATGCTAAGCGTGCTTTTGGCAGAACGCGCACGTGGATTTCTACCAAACGACGTGAAAAGCATGCCGATGCTGCTCTTTTTAGCACCCGCACATGGATTTGTGCCAAAACGCGTTTTAAGCATGCACATGCATCTTTTTGTAGAGGCGGACGCAGTTTTCTGCAAAACCACACGATATGCATGCAAATGGTGCTTTTGGCAGAACGCGCACGTCGATTTCTACCAAACGACGTGAAAAGCATGCCGATACTGCTTTTTTTAGCACCCGCACATGGATTTGTGCCAAAACTCGTTTTAAGCATGAACATGCATCTTTGGTAGACGCGGACGCAGTTTTCTGCAAAACGACGCGATATGCATGCAAATGGTGCTTTTGGGAGAACGTGCTCATGGATTTCTACCAAGCGACGTGAAAACCATGCCGATGATGCTCTTTTTAGCACCCGCACATGGATTTGTGCCAAAACGCGTTTTAAGCAAGCACATGCATCTTTTGATAGACGCGGACGCAGTTTTCTGCAAAACCACACGATATGCATGCAAATGGTGCTTTTGGCAGAACGCGCACGTGGATTTCTACCAAGCGACGTGAAAAGCATGCCGATGCTGCTCTTTTTAGCACCCGCACATGGATTTATGCCAAAACGCGTTTTAAGCATGCACATGCATCTTTTGGTAGACGCGGATGCAGTTTTCTGCAAAACCACATGATATGCATGCAAATGGTGCTTTTGGCAGAACGCGCACGTGGATTTATACGAAACAACGTGAAAAGCATGCCGATGCTGCTCTGTTTAGCACCCGCACATGGATTTGTGCCAAAATGCGTTTTAAGCATGCACATGCATCTTTTGGTAGACGAGGACGCAGTTTTCTGCAAAACCACACGATATGCATGCAAATGGTGCTTTTGGCAGAACGCGCACGTGGATTTCTACCAAACGACGTGAAAAGCATGCCGATGCTGCTCTGTTTAGCACCCGCACATGGATTTGTGCCAAAATGCGTTTTAAGCATGCACATGCATCTTTTGGTAGACGAGGACGCAGTTTTCTGCAAAACCACACGATATGCATGCAAATGGTGTTTTGGCAGAACGCGCACGTGGATTTCTACCAAACGACGTGAAAAGCATGCCGATGCCGGTCTTTTTAGCACCGGCACATGGATTTGTGCCAAAACGCGTTTTGAGCATGCACACGCATCTTTTGGTAGACGCGGACACAGTTTTCTGCAAAAGCAAACGATATGCATGCAAATGGTGCTTTTGGCAGAACGCGCGCGTGGATTTCTACCAAACGACGTGAAAGGCATGCCGATGCTGCTCTTTTTAGCACCCGCACAGGTATTTGTGCCAAAACGCGTTTTAAGCATGCACATTCATCTTTTGGTAGACGCGGACGCAGTTTTCTGCAAAACCGCATGATATGCATGCAAATGGTGCTTTTGGCAGAACGCGCACGTGGATTTCTACCAAACGACGTGAACAGCATGCCGATGCTGCTCTTTTTCGCACCCGCACATGGATTTGTGCCAAAACGCGTTTTAAGCATCCACATGCATCTTTTGGAAGACGCGGACGCAGTTTTCTGCAAAACACCACGACATGCATGCTAAGGGTGCGTTTGGCAGAACGCGCACGTGGATTTCTACCAAACGACGTGAAAAGCATGCCGATGCTGCTCTTTTTAGCACCCGCACATGGATTTGTGCCAAAACGCGTTTTAAGCATGCACATGCATCTTTTGGTAGACGCGGACGCAGTTTTCTGCAAAACCACACGATATGCATGCAAATGGTGCTTTTGGGAGAACGTGCACGTGGATTTCTACCAAGCGACGTGAAAAGCATGCCGATGCTGCTCTTTTTAGTACCCGCACATGGATTTGTGCCAAAACGCGTTTTAAGCAAGCACATGCATCTTTTGGTAGACGCGGACGCAATTTTCTGCAAAACCAGACGATATGCATGCAAATGGTGCTTTTGGCAGAACGCGCACGTGGCTTTCTACCAAACGACTTGAAAAACATGCCGATGCTGCTCCTTTTAGCACCCGCACATGGATTTGTGCCAAAACGCGTTTTAAGCATGCACATGCATCTTTCGGTAGACGCGGACGCAGTTTTCTGCAAAACCACACGATATGCATGCAAATGGTGCTTTTGGCAGAACGCGCACGTGGCTTTCTACCAAACGACTTGAAAAACATGCCGATGCTGCTCCTTTTAGCACCCGCACATGGATTTGTGCCAAAACGCGTTTTAAGCATGCACATGCATCTTTCGGTAGACGCGGACGCAATTTTCTGCAAAACCAGACGATATGCATGCAAATGGTGCTTTTGGCAGAACGCGTACGTGGCTTTCTACCAAACGACTTGAAAAACATGCCGATGCTGCTCCTTTTAGCACCCGCACATGGATTTGTGCCAAAACGCGTTTTAAGCATGCACATGCATCTTTCGGTAGACGCGGACGCAGTTTTCTGCAAAACCACACGATATGCATGCAAATGGTGCTTTTGGCAGAACGCGCACGTGGCTTTCTACCAAACGACTTGAAAAACATGCCGATGCTGCTCCTTTTAGCACCCGCACATGGATTTGTGCCAAAACGCGTTTTAAGCATGCACATGCATCTTTCGGTAGACGCGGACGCAGTTTTCTGCAAAACCACACGATATGCATGCAAATGGTGCTTTTGGCAGACCGCGCACGTCGATTTCTACCAAACGACGTGAAACGCATGCCGATGCTGCTCCTTTTAGCACCCGCACATGGATTTGTGCCAAAACGCGTTTTAAGCATGCACATGCATCTTTCGGTAGACGCGGACGCAGTTTTCTGCAAAACCACACGATATGCATGCAAATGGTTTTTTTTGGCAGAACAAGCACGTGGATTTCTACCAAGTGACGTGAAAAGCATGCCGATGCTGCTCTTTTTAGCACCCGCACATGGATTTGTGCCAAAACGCGTTTTGAGCATGCACATGCATCTTTTCGTAGACGCGGATGAAATTTTCTGCAAAACCACACGATATGCATGCAAATGGTGCTTATGGCACCATTTCCCAAGGGAAGGGAAGCGTAGCAGGGGGCGGCAGAAAGTTAGGTGGGCGGATGAGATTAAGGAGTTTGCAGGGACGGCGTGGCCACAATTAGTACATGACCGGGGTTGTTGGAGAAATATGGGAGAGGCCTTTGCCCTGCAGTGGGTGTAACCAGGCTGATGATGGTGATAATGATGATGGTGCGTTTGGCAGAACGCGCACGTGGATTTCTACCAATCGACTTGAATAGCATACCGATGCTGCTCTTTTTAGCACCCGCACATGGATTTGTGCCGAAACGCGTTTTAAGCATCCACATGCATCTTTTGGTAGACGCGGATGCAGTTTTCTGCAAAACCACACGATATGCATGCAAATGGTGCTTTTGACAGAACGCGCACATGGATTTATACCAAACAACGTGAAAAGCATGCCGATGCTGCTCTGTTTAGCACCCGCACATGGATTTGTGCCAAAATGCGTTTTAAGCATGCACATGCATCTTTTTTTGTAGACGAGGACGCAGTTTTCTGCAAAACCACACGATATGCATGCAAATGGTGCTTTTGGCAGAACGCGCACGTGGATTTCTACCAAACGACGTGAAAAGCATGCCGATGCTGCTCTGTTTAGCACCCGCACATGGATTTGTGCCAAAACGCGTTTTAAGCATCCACATGCATCTTTTGGAAGACGCGGACGCAGTTTTCTGCAAAACACCACGACATGCATGCTAAGGGTGCTTTTGGCAGAACGCGCACGTGGATTTCTACCAAACGACGTGAAAAGCATGCCGATGCTGCTCTTTTTAGCACCCGCACATGGATTTGTGCCAAAACGCGTTTTAAGCATGCACATGCATCTTTTGTAGAGGCGGACGCAGTTTTCTGCAAAACCACACGATATGCATGCAAATGGTGCTTTTGGCAGAACGCGCACGTCGATTTCTACCAAACGACGTGAAAAGCATGCCGATACTGCTCTTTTTAGCACCCGCACATGGATTTGTGCCAAAACTCGTTTTAAGCATGCACATGCATCTTTGGTAGACGCGGACGCAGTTTTCTGCAAAACGACGCGATATGCATGCAAATGGTGCTTTTGGGAGAACGTGCTCATGGATTTCTACCAAGCGACGTGAAAAGCATGCCGATGACGCTCTTTTTAGCACCCGCACATGGATTTGTGCCAAAACGCGTTTTAAGCAAGCACATGCATCTTTTGGTAGACGCGGACGCAGTTTTCTGCAAAACCACACGATATGCATGCAAATGGTACTTTTGGCAGAACGCGCACGTGGATTTCTACCAAGCGACGTGAAAAGCATGCCGATGCTGCTCCTTTTAGCACCCGCACATGGATTTGTGCCAAAACGCGTTTTAAGCATGCACATGCATCTTTCGGTAGACGCGGATGCAGTTTTCTGCAAAACCACACGATATGCATGCAAATGGTTTTTTTGGCAGAACCCGCACGTGGATTTCTACCAAGTGACGTGAAAAGCATGCCGATGCTGCTCTTTTTAGCACCCGCACATGGATTTGTGCCAAAACGCGTTTTGAGCATGCACATGCATCTTTTGGAAGACGCGGACGCAGTTTTCTGCAAAACCACACGACATGCATGCTAAGGGTGCTTTTGGCAGAACGCGCACGTCGATTTCTACCAAACGACGTGAAAAGCATGCCGATTCTGCTCTTTTTAGCACCCGCACATGGATTTGTGCCAAAACGCCTTTTGAGCATGCACATGCATCTTTTTGTAGAGGCGGACGCAGTTTTCTGCAAAACCACACGATATGCATGCAAATGGTGCTTTTGGCAGAACACGCACGTCGATTTCTACCAAACGACGTGAAAAGCATGCCGATACTGCTCTTTTTAGCACCCGCACATGGATTTGTGCCAAACTCGTTTTAAGCATGCACATGCATCTTTCGGTAGACGCGGACGCAGTTTTCTGCAAAACCACACGATATGCATGCAAATGGTTTTTTTGGCAGAACGCGCACGTGGATTTCTACCAAGCGACGTGAAAAGCATGCCGATGCTGCTGTTTTTAGCACCCGCACATGGATTTGTGCCAAAACGCGTTTTAAGCATGCAAATGCATCTTTTGGTAGACGCGGATGCAGTTTTCTGCAAAACCACACGATATGCATGCAAAAGGTGCTTTTGGCAGAACGCGCACGTGGATTTCTACCAAGCGACGTGAAAAGCATGCCGATGCTGCTCTTTTTAGCACCCGCACTTGGATTTGTGCCAAAACGCGTTTTAAGCATGCACATGCATCTTTTGGTAGACGCGGACGCAGTTTTCTGCAAAACCACACGATATGCATGCAAATGGTGCTTTTGGCAGAACGCGCACGTGGCTTTCTACCAAACGACGTGAAAAACATGCCGATGCTGCTCTTTTTAGCACCCGCACATGGATTTGTGCCAAAACGCGTTTTGAGCATGCACATGCATCTTTTCGTAGACGCGGATGAAATTTTCTGCAAAACCACACGATATGCATGCAAATGGTGCTTATGGCACCATTTCCCAAGGGAAGGGAAGCGTAGCAGGGGGCGGCAGAAAGTTAGGTGGGCGGATGAGATTAAGGAGTTTGCAGGGACGGCGTGGCCACAATTAGTACATGACCGGGGTTGTTGGAGAAATATGGGAGAGGCCTTTGCCCTGCAGTGGGTGTAACCAGGCTGATGATGGTGATAATGATGATGGTGCGTTTGGCAGAACGCGCACGTGGATTTCTACCAATCGACTTGAATAGCATACCGATGCTGCTCTTTTTAGCACCCGCACATGGATTTGTGCCGAAACGCGTTTTAAGCATCCACATGCATCTTTTGGTAGACGCGGATGCAGTTTTCTGCAAAACCACACGATATGCATGCAAATGGTGCTTTTGACAGAACGCGCACATGGATTTATACCAAACAACGTGAAAAGCATGCCGATGCTGCTCTGTTTAGCACCCGCACATGGATTTGTGCCAAAATGCGTTTTAAGCATGCACATGCATCTTTTTTTGTAGACGAGGACGCAGTTTTCTGCAAAACCACACGATATGCATGCAAATGGTGCTTTTGGCAGAACGCGCACGTGGATTTCTACCAAACGACGTGAAAAGCATGCCGATGCTGCTCTGTTTAGCACCCGCACATGGATTTGTGCCAAAACGCGTTTTAAGCATCCACATGCATCTTTTGGAAGACGCGGACGCAGTTTTCTGCAAAACACCACGACATGCATGCTAAGGGTGCTTTTGGCAGAACGCGCACGTGGATTTCTACCAAACGACGTGAAAAGCATGCCGATGCTGCTCTTTTTAGCACCCGCACATGGATTTGTGCCAAAACGCGTTTTAAGCATGCACATGCATCTTTTGTAGAGGCGGACGCAGTTTTCTGCAAAACCACACGATATGCATGCAAATGGTGCTTTTGGCAGAACGCGCACGTCGATTTCTACCAAACGACGTGAAAAGCATGCCGATACTGCTCTTTTTAGCACCCGCACATGGATTTGTGCCAAAACTCGTTTTAAGCATGCACATGCATCTTTGGTAGACGCGGACGCAGTTTTCTGCAAAACGACGCGATATGCATGCAAATGGTGCTTTTGGGAGAACGTGCTCATGGATTTCTACCAAGCGACGTGAAAAGCATGCCGATGACGCTCTTTTTAGCACCCGCACATGGATTTGTGCCAAAACGCGTTTTAAGCAAGCACATGCATCTTTTGGTAGACGCGGACGCAGTTTTCTGCAAAACCACACGATATGCATGCAAATGGTACTTTTGGCAGAACGCGCACGTGGATTTCTACCAAGCGACGTGAAAAGCATGCCGATGCTGCTCCTTTTAGCACCCGCACATGGATTTGTGCCAAAACGCGTTTTAAGCATGCACATGCATCTTTCGGTAGACGCGGATGCAGTTTTCTGCAAAACCACACGATATGCATGCAAATGGTTTTTTTGGCAGAACCCGCACGTGGATTTCTACCAAGTGACGTGAAAAGCATGCCGATGCTGCTCTTTTTAGCACCCGCACATGGATTTGTGCCAAAACGCGTTTTGAGCATGCACATGCATCTTTTGGAAGACGCGGACGCAGTTTTCTGCAAAACCACACGACATGCATGCTAAGGGTGCTTTTGGCAGAACGCGCACGTCGATTTCTACCAAACGACGTGAAAAGCATGCCGATTCTGCTCTTTTTAGCACCCGCACATGGATTTGTGCCAAAACGCCTTTTGAGCATGCACATGCATCTTTTTGTAGAGGCGGACGCAGTTTTCTGCAAAACCACACGATATGCATGCAAATGGTGCTTTTGGCAGAACACGCACGTCGATTTCTACCAAACGACGTGAAAAGCATGCCGATACTGCTCTTTTTAGCACCCGCACATGGATTTGTGCCAAACTCGTTTTAAGCATGCACATGCATCTTTCGGTAGACGCGGACGCAGTTTTCTGCAAAACCACACGATATGCATGCAAATGGTTTTTTTGGCAGAACGCGCACGTGGATTTCTACCAAGCGACGTGAAAAGCATGCCGATGCTGCTGTTTTTAGCACCCGCACATGGATTTGTGCCAAAACGCGTTTTAAGCATGCAAATGCATCTTTTGGTAGACGCGGATGCAGTTTTCTGCAAAACCACACGATATGCATGCAAAAGGTGCTTTTGGCAGAACGCGCACGTGGATTTCTACCAAGCGACGTGAAAAGCATGCCGATGCTGCTCTTTTTAGCACCCGCACTTGGATTTGTGCCAAAACGCGTTTTAAGCATGCACATGCATCTTTTGGTAGACGCGGACGCAGTTTTCTGCAAAACCACACGATATGCATGCAAATGGTGCTTTTGGCAGAACGCGCACGTGGCTTTCTACCAAACGACGTGAAAAACATGCCGATGCTGCTCCTTTTAGCACCCGCACTTGGATTTGTGCCAAAACGCGTTTTAAGCATGCACATGCATCTTTCGGTAGACGCGGAGGCAGTTTTCTGCAAAACCACACGATATGCATGCAAATGGTTTTTTTTGGCAGAACGCGCACGTGGATTTCTACCAAGCGACGTGAAAAGCATGCCGATGCTGCTCTTTTTAGCACCCGCACATGGATTTGTGCCAAAACGCGTTTTAAGCATGCACATTCATCTTTTGGTAGACGCGGACGCAGTTTTCTGCAAAACTGCACGATATGCATGCAAATGGTGCTTTTGGCAGAACGCGCACGTGGATTTCTACCAAACGACGTGAACAGCATGCCGATGCTGCTCTTTTTCGCACCCGCACATGGATTTGTGCCAAAACGCGTTTTAAGCATGCACATGCATCTTTTGGAAGACGCGGACGCAGTTTTCTGCAAAACCACACGACATGCATGCTAAGCGTGCTTTTGGCAGAACGCGCACGTGGATTTCTACCAAACGACGTGAAAAGCATGCCGATGCTGCTCTTTTTAGCACCCGCACATGGATTTGTGCCAAAACGCGTTTTAAGCATGCACATGCATCTTTATGTAGAGGCGGACGCAGTTTTCTGCAAAACCACACGATATGCATGCAAATGGTGCTTTTGGCAGAACGCGCACGTCGATTTCTACCAAACGACGTGAAAAGCATGCCGATACTGCTCTTTTTAGCACCCGCACATGGATTTGTGCCAAAACTCGTTTTAAGCATGAACATGCATCTTTGGTAGACGCGGACGCAGTTTTCTGCAGAACGACGCGATATGCATGCAAATGGTGCTTTTGGGAGAACGTGCTCATGGATTTCTACCAAGCGACGTGAAAACCATGCCGATGACGCTCTTTTTAGCACCCGCACATGGATTTGTGCCAAAACGCGTTTTAAGCAAGCACATGCATCTTTTGGTAGACGCGGACGCAGTTTTCTGCAAAACCACACGATATGCATGCAAATGGTGCTTTTGGCAGAACGCGCACGTGGATTTCTACCAAGCGACGTGAAAAGCATGCCGATGCTGCTCTTTTTAGCACCCGCACATGGATTTATGCCAAAACGCGTTTTAAGCATGCACATGCATCTTTTGGTAGACGCGGATGCAGTTTTCTGCAAAACCACATGATATGCATGCAAATGGTGCTTTTGGCAGAACGCGCACGTGGATTTCTACGAAGCGACGTGAAAAGCATGCCGATGCTGCTCTTTTTAGCACCCGCACATGGATTTGTGCCAAAACGCGTTTTAAGCATGCACATGCATCTTTTGGTAGACGCGGATGCAGTTTTCTGCAAAACCACAAGATATGCATGCAAATGGTGCTTTTGGCAGAACGCGCACGTGGATTTCTACCAAGCGACGTGAAAAGCATGCTGATGCTGCTCTTTTTAGCACACGCACATTGATTTGTGCCAAAACGAGTTTTAAGCATGCACATGCATCTTTTGGTAGACGCGGACGCAGTTTTCTGCAAAACCACATGATATGCATGCAAATGGTGCTTTTGGCAGAACGCGCACTTGGATTTCCACCAAACGACATGAAAAGCATGCCGATGCTGCTGTTTTTAGCACCCGCACATGGATTTGTGCCAAAACGCGTTTTGAGCATGCACATGCATCTTTTAATAGACGCGGACGCAGTTTTCTGCAAAACGACGCGATATGCATGCAAATGGTGCTTTTGGGAGAACGTGCACGTGGGTTTCTACCAAGCGACGTGAAAAGCACGCCGATGCTGCTCTTTTTAGCACCCGCACATGGATTTGTGCCAAAACGCGTTTTAAGCAAGCACATGCATCTTTTGGTAGACGCGGACGCAGTTTTCTGCAAAACCACACGATATGCATGCAAATGGTGCTTTTGGCAGACCGCGCACGTCGATTTCTACCAAACGACGTGAAAAGCATGCCGATGCTGCTCCTTTTAGCACCCGCACATGGATTTGTGCCAAAACGCGTTTTAAGCATGCACATGCATCTTTCGGTAGACGCGGATGCAGTTTTCTGCAAAACCACACGATATGCATGCAAATGGTTTTTTTGGCAGAACCCGCACGTGGATTTCTACCAAGTGACGTGAAAAGCATGCCGATGCTGCTCTTTTTAGCACCCGCACATGGATTTGTGCCAAAACGCGTTTTGAGCATGCACATGCATCTTTTGGAAGACGCGGACGCAGTTTTCTGCAAAACCACACGACATGCATGCTAAGGGTGCTTTTGGCAGAACGCGCACGTCGATTTCTACCAAACGACGTGAAAAGCATGCCGATTCTGCTCTTTTTAGCACCCGCACATGGATTTGTGCCAAAACGCCTTTTAAGCATGCACATGCATCTTTTTGTAGAGGCGGACGCAGTTTTCTGCAAAACCACACGATATGCATGCAAATGGTGCTTTTGGCAGAACACGCACGTCGATTTCTACCAAACGACGTGAAAAGCATGCCGATACTGCTCTTTTTAGCACCCGCACATGGATTTGTGCCAAACTCGTTTTAAGCATGCACATGCATCTTTGGTAGACGCGGACGCAGTTTTCTGCAAAACGACGCGATATGCATGCAAATGGTGCTTTTGGGAGAACGTGCTCATGGATTTCTACCAAGCGACGTGAAAAGCATGCCGATGACGCTCCTTTTAGCACCCGCACATGGATTTGTGCCAAAACGCGTTTTAAGCATGCACATGCATCTTTCGGTAGACGCGGACGTAGTTTTCTGCAAAACCACACGATATGCATGCAAATGGTTTTTTTGGCAGAACGCGCACGTGGATTTCTACCAAGCGACGTGAAAAGCATGCCGATGCTGCTGTTTTTAGCACCCGCACATGGATTTGTGCCAAAACGCGTTTTAAGCATGCAAATGCATCTTTTGGTAGACGCGGATGCAGTTTTCTGCAAAACCACACGATATGCATGCAAAAGGTGCTTTTGGCAGAACGCGCACGTGGATTTCTACCAAGCGACGTGAAAAGCATGCCGATGCTGCTCTTTTTAGCACCCGCACATGGATTTGTGCCAAAACGCGTTTTAAGCATGCACATGCATCTTTTGGTAGACGCGGACGCAGTTTTCTGCAAAACCACACGATATGCATGCAAATGGTGCTTTTGGCAGAACGCGCACGTGGCTTTCTACCAAACGACGTGAAAAACATGCCGATGCTGCTCCTTTTAGCACCCGCACTTGGATTTGTGCCAAAACGCGTTTTAAGCATGCACATGCATCTTTCGGTAGACGCGGAGGCAGTTTTCTGCAAAACCACACGATATGCATGCAAATGGTTTTTTTTGGCAGAACGCGCACGTGGATTTCTACCAAGCGACGTGAAAAGCATGCCGATGCTGCTCTTTTTAGCACCCGCACATGGATTTGTGCCAAAACGCGTTTTAAGCATGCACATTCATCTTTTGGTAGACGCGGACGCAGTTTTTTGCAAAACCGCACGATATGCATGCAAATGGTGCTTTTGGCAGAACGCGCACGTGGATTTCTACCAAACGACGTGAACAGCATGCCGATGCTGCTCTTTTTCGCACCCGCACATGGATTTGTGCCAAAACGCGTTTTAAGCATGCACATGCATCTTTTGGAAGACGCGGACGCAGTTTTCTGCAAAACCACACGACATGCATGCTAAGCGTGCTTTTGGCAGAACGCGCACGTGGATTTCTACCAAACGACGTGAAAAGCATGCCGATGCTGCTCTTTTTAGCACCCGCACATGGATTTGTGCCAAAACGCGTTTTAAGCATGCACATGCATCTTTTTGTAGAGGCGGACGCAGTTTTCTGCAAAACCACACGATATGCATGCAAATGGTGCTTTTGGCAGAACGCGCACGTCGATTTCTACCAAACGACGTGAAAAGCATGCCGATACTGCTCTTTTTAGCACCCGCACATGGATTTGTGCCAAAACTCGTTTTAAGCATGAACATGCATCTTTGGTAGACGCGGACGCAGTTTTCTGCAAAACGACGCGATATGCATGCAAATGGTGCTTTTGGGAGAACGTGCTCATGGATTTCTACCAAGCGACGTGAAAACCATGCCGATGACGCTCTTTTTAGCACCCGCACATGGATTTGTGCCAAAACGCGTTTTAAGCAAGCACATGCATCTTTTGGTAGACGCGGACGCAGTTTTCTGCAAAACCACACGATATGCATGCAAATGGTGCTTTTGGCAGAACGCGCACGTGGATTTCTACCAAGCGACGTGAAAAGCATGCCGATGCTGCTCTTTTTAGCACCCGCACATGGATTTATGCCAAAACGCGTTTTAAGCATGCACATGCATCTTTTGGTAGACGCGGATGCAGTTTTCTGCAAAACCACATGATATGCATGCAAATGGTGCTTTTGGCAGAACGCGCACGTGGATTTCTACGAAGCGACGTGAAAAGCATGCCGATGCTGCTCTTTTTAGCACCCGCACATGGATTTGTGCCAAAACGCGTTTTAAGCATGCACATGCATCTTTTGGTAGACGCGGATGCAGTTTTCTGCAAAACCACAAGATATGCATGCAAATGGTGCTTTTGGCAGAACGCGCACGTGGATTTCTACCAAGCGACGTGAAAAGCATGCTGATGCTGCTCTTTTTAGCACACGCACATTGATTTGTGCCAAAACGAGTTTTAAGCATGCACATGCATCTTTTGGTAGACGCGGACGCAGTTTTCTGCAAAACCACATGATATGCATGCAAATGGTGCTTTTGGCAGAACGCGCACTTGGATTTCCACCAAACGACATGAAAAGCATGCCGATGCTGCTGTTTTTAGCACCCGCACATGGATTTGTGCCAAAACGCGTTTTGAGCATGCACATGCATCTTTTAATAGACGCGGACGCAGTTTTCTGCAAAACGACGCGATATGCATGCAAATGGTGCATTTGGGAGAACGTGCACGTGGGTTTCTACCAAGCGACGTGAAAAGCATGCCGATGCTGCTCTTTTTAGCACCCGCACATGGATTTGTGCCAAAACGCGTTTTAAGCAAGCACATGCATCTTTTGGTAGACGCGGACGCAGTTTTTGCAAAACCACACGATATGCATGCAAATGGTGCTTTTGGCAGAACGCGCACGTGGCTTTCTACCAAACGACGTGAAAAACATGCCGATGCTGCTCCTTTTAGCACCCGCACTTGGATTTGTGCCAAAACGCGTTTTAAGCATGCACATGCATCTTTCGGTAGACGCGGAGGCAGTTTTCTGCAAAACCACACGATATGCATGCAAATGGTTTTTTTGGCAGAACGCGCACGTGGATTTCTACCAAGCGACGTGAAAAGCATGCCGATGCTGCTCTTTTTAGCACCCGCACATGGATTTGTGCGAAAACGCGTTTTGAGCATGCACATGCATCTTTTGGTAGACGCGGATGCAGTTCTCTGCAAAACCACACGATATGCATGCAAATGGTGCTTTTGGCAGAACGCGCACGTGGATTTCTACCAAGCGACGTGAAAAGCATGCCGATGCTGCTCTTTTTAGCACCCGCACATGGATTTGTGCCAAAACGCGTTTTAAGCATGCACATGCATCTTTTGGTAGACGCGGACACAGTTTTCTGCAAAACCACATGATATGCATGCAAATGGTGCTTTTGGCAGAACGCGCACGTGGATTTCTACCAAACGACGTGAAAAGCATGCCGATGCTGCTCTTTTTAACACCCGCACATGGATTTGTGCCAAAACGCGTTTTGAGCATGCACATGCATCTTTTCGTAGACGCGGATGAAGTTTTCTGCAAAACCACACGATATGCATGCAAATGGTGCTTATGGCACCATTTCTCAAGGGAAGGGAAGCGTAGCAGGGGGCGGCAGAAAGTTAGGTGGGCGGATGAGATTAAGGAGTTTGCAGGGACGGCGTGGCCACAATTAGTACATGACCGGGGTTGTTGGAGAAATATGGGAGAGGCTTTTGCCCTGCAGTGGGTGTAACCAGGCTGATGATGGTGATAATGATGATGGTGCGTTTGGCAGAACGCGCACGTGGATTTCTACCAATCGACTTAAATAGCATGCCGATGCTGCTCTTTTTAGCACCCGCACATGGATTTGTGCCGAAACGCGTTTTAAGCATGCACATGCATCTTTTGGTAGACGCGGATGCAGTTTTCTGCAAAACCACACGATATGCATGCAAATGGTGCTTTTGACAGAACGCGCACGTGGATTTATACCAAACAACGTGAAAAGCATGCCGATGCTGCTCTGTTTAGCACCCGCACATGGATTTGTGCCAAAAGGCGTTTTAAGCATGCACATGCATCTTTTGGTAGACGAGGACGCAGTTTTCTGCAAAACCACACGATATGCATGCAAATGGTGCTTTTGGCAGAACGCGCACGTGGATTTCTACCAAACGACGTGAAAAGCATGCCGATGCTGGTCTTTTTAGCACCGGTACATGGATTTGTGCCAAAACACGTTTTGAGCATGCACACGCATCTTTTGGTAGACGCGGACACAGTTTTCTGCAAAAGCACACGATATGCATGCAAATGGTGCTTTTGGCAGAACGCGCACGTGGATTTCTACCAAACGACGTGAAAAGCATGCCGATGCTGCTCTTTTTAGCACCCGCACAGGTATTTGTGCCAAAACGCGTTTTAAGCATGCACATTCATCTTTTGGTAGACGCGGACGCAGTTTTCTGCAAAACCGCACGATATGCATGCAAATGGTGCTTTTGGCAGAACGCGCACGTGGATTTCTACCAAACGACGTGAACAGCATGCCGATGCTGCTCTTTTTCGCACCCGCACATGGATTTGTGCCAAAACGCGTTTTAAGCATGCACATGCATCTTTTGGAAGACGCGGACGCAGTTTTCTGCAAAACCACACGACATGCATGCTAAGGGTGCTTTTGGCAGAACGCGCACGTGGATTTCTACCAAACGACGTGAAAAGCATGCCGATGCTGCTGTTTTTAGCACCCGCACATGGATTTGTGCCAAAACGCGTTTTAAGCATGCACATGCATCTTTTGGTAGAGTCGGACGCAGTTTTCTGCAAAACCACACGATATGCATGCAAATGGTGCTTTTGGCAGAACGTGCACGTCCATTTCTACCAAACGACGTGAAAAGCATGCCGATGGTGCTCTTTTGAGCACCCGCACATGGATTTGTGCCAAAACGCGTTTTAAGCATGCACATGCATCTTTTGGTAGACGCGGACGCAGTTTTCTGCAAAACCACACGATATGCATGCAAATGGTGCTTTTGGCAGAACGCGCACGTGGATTTCTACTAAACGACGTGAAAAGCATGCCGATACTGCTATTTTTAGCACCCGCACATGGATTTGTGCCAAAACTCGTTTTAAGCATGCACATGGATCTTTGGTAGACGCGGACGCAGTTTTCTGCAAAACGACGCGATATGCATGCAAA
>NW_027225789.1:0-62550 GCF_038994185.2 Dermacentor albipictus | reverse complement strand
AAAAGTGTCATATTCATGCTTAAAACGCGTTTTGGCACAAATCCATGTGCGGGTTCTAAAAAGAGCAGCATTGGCATGCTTTTCACGTCGTTTGGTAGAAATCCACACGCGCGTTCTGCCAAAAGCGTCATTTGCATGCATATCGTGTAGTTTTGCAGAAAACTGCATCCTCGTCTACCAAAAGTTGCGTATTCATGCTTAAAAACGCGTTTGGGCACAAATCCATGTGCGGGTTCTAAAAAGAGCAGCATTGGCATGCTTTTCACGTCGTTTGGTAGAAATCCACACGCGCGTTCTGCCAAAAGCACCATTTGCATGCATATCGTGTAGTTTTGCAGAAAACTGGCATACTCGTCTACCAAAAGTGTCATATTCATGCTTAAAACGCGTTTTGGCACAAATCCATGTGCGGGTTCTAAAAAGAGCAGCATTGGCATGCTTTTCACGTCGTTTGGTAGAAATCCACACGCGCGTTCTGCCAAAGCACCATTTGCATGCATATCGTGTAGTTTTGCAGAAAACTGCATACTCGTCTACCAAAAGTGTCATATTCATGCTTAAAACGCGTTTTGGCACAAATCCATGTGCGGGTTCTAAAAAGAGCAGCATTGGCATGCTTTTCACGTCGTTTGGTAGAAATCCACACGCGCGTTCTGCCAAAAGCGTCATTTGCATGCATATCGTGTAGTTTTGCAGAAAACTGCATCCTCGTCTACCAAAAGTTGCGTATTCATTCTTAAAACGCGTTTTGGCACAAATCCATGTGCGGGTTCTAAAAAGAGCAGCATTGGCATGCTTTTCACGTCGTTTGGTAGAAATCCACACGCGCGTTCTGCCAAAAGCACCATTTGCATGCATATCGTGTGGTTTTGCAGAAAACTGCATCCTCGTCTACCAAAAGTGTGATATTCATGCTTAAAACGCGTTTTGGCACAAATCCATGTGCGGGTTCTAAAAAGAGCAGCATGGCATGCTTTTCACGTCGTTTGGTAGAAATCCACACGCGCATTCTGCCAAAAGCACCATTTGCATGCATATCGTGTGGTTTTGCAGAAAACTGCATCCTCGTCTACCAAAAGTGTCATATTCATGCTTAAAAACGGGTTTTGGCACAAATCCATGTGGCGGGTTCTAAAAAGAGCAGCATTGGCATGCTTTTCACGTCGTTTGGTAGAAATCCTCACGCGCGTTCTGCCAAAAGCACTCATTTGCATGCATATCGTGTGGTTTTGCAGAAAACTGCATCCTCGTCTACCAAAAGTTGCATATTCATGCTTAAAACGCGTTTTGGCACAAATCCATGTGCGGGTGCTAAAAAGAGCAGCATTGGCATGCTTTTCACGTCGTTTGGTAGAAATCCACACGCGCGTTCTGCCAAAAGCGTCATTTGCATGCATATCGTGTAGTTTTGCAGAAAACTGCATCCTCGTCTACCAAAAGTTGCGTATTCATGCTTAAAACGCGTTTTGGCACAAATCCATGTGCGGGTTCTAAAAAGAGCAGCATTGGCATGCTTTTCACGTCGTTTGGTAGAAATCCACACGCGCGTTCTGCCAAAAGCGTCATTTGCATGCATATCGTGTAGTTTTGCAGAAAACTGCATCCTCGTCTACCAAAAGTTGCGTATTCATGCTTAAAACGCGTTTTGGCACAAATCCATGTGCGGGTTCTAAAAAGAGCAGCATGGGCATGCTTTTCACGTCGTTTGGTAGAAATCCACACGCGCGTTCTGCCAAAAGCACCATTTGCATGCATATCGTGTAGTTTTGCAGAAAACTGCATACACGTCTACCAAAAGTTTCATATTCATGCTTAAAACGCGTTTTGGCACAAATCCATGTGCGGGTTCTAAAAAGAGCAGCATTGGCATGCTTTTCACGTCGTTTGGTAGAAAATCCACACGCGCGTTCTGCCAAAAGCGTCATTTGCATGCATATCGTGTAGTTTTTGCAGAAAACTGCATCCTCGTCTACCAAAAGTTGCGTATTCATGCTTAAAACGCGTTTTGGCACAAATCCATGTGCGGGTTCTAAAAAGAGCAGCATTGGCATGCTTTTCACGTCGTTTGGTAGAAATCCACACGCGCGTTCTGCCAAAAGCACCATTTGCATGCATATCGTGTGGTTTTGCAGAAAACTGCATCCTCGTCTACCAAAAGTGTGATATTCATGCTTAAAACGCGTTTTGGCACAAATCCATATGCGGGTTCTAAAAAAGAGCAGCATTGGCATGCTTTTCACGTCGTTTGGTAGAAATTTGGGTAGACGAGTATGCAGAAAACTGCATACTCGTCTACCAAAAGTGTCATATTCATGCTTAAAAACGCGTTTTGGCACAAATCATGTGCGGGTGCTAAAAAGAGCAGCATTGGCATGCTTTTCACGTCGTTTGGTAGAAATCCACACGCGCGTTCTGCCAAAAGCACTATTTGCATGCATATCGTGTAGTTTTGCAGAAAACTGCATACTCGTCTACCAAAAGTGTTATATTTATGCTTAAAACGCGTTTTGGCACAAATCCATGTGCGGGTTCTAAAAAGAGCAGCATTGGCATGCTTTTCACGTCGTTTGGTAGAAATCCACACGCGCGTTCTGCCAAAAGCGTCGTTTGCATGCATATCGTGTAGTTTTGCAGAAAACTGCATCCTCGTCTACCAAAGTTGCGTATTCATGCTTAAAACGCGTTTTGGCACAAATCCATGTGCGGGTTCTAAAAAGAGCAGCATTGGCATGCTTTTCACGTCGTTTGGTAGAAATCCCCACGCGCGTTCTGCCAAAAGCACCATTTGCATGCATATCGTGTAGTTTTGCAGAAAACTGCATACTCGTCTACCAAAAGTGTCATATTCATGCTTAAAACGCGTTTTGGCGCAAATCCATGTGCGGGTTCTAAAAAGAGCAGCATTGGCATGCTTTTCACGTCGTTTGGTAGAAATCCACACGCGCGTTCTGCCAAAAGCACCATTTGCATGCATATCGTGTAGTTTTGCAGAAAACTGCATACTCTTCTACCAAAAGTGTCATATTCATGCTTAAAACGCGTTTTGGCACAAATCCGTGTGCGGGTTCTAAAAAGAGCAGCATTGACATGCTTTTACCGTCGTTTGGTAGAAATCCACAAGCGCGTTCTGCCAAAAAGCACCATTTGCATGCATATCGTGTGGTTTTGCAGAAAACTGCATCCTCGTATACCAAAAGTGTCATATTCATGCTTAAAACGCGTTTTGGCACAAATCCATGTGCGGGTGCTAAAAAGAGCAGCATCGGCATGCTTTTCACGTCGTTTGGTAGAAATCCAAACGCGCGTTCTGCCAAAAGCGCCATTTGCATGCATATCGTGTGGTTTTGCAGAAAAACTGCATCCTCGTCTACCAAAAGTTGCGTATTCATGCTTAAAAACGCGTTTTGGCACAAATCCATGTGCGGGTGCTAAAAAGAGCAGCATTGGCATGCTTTTCACGTCGTTTGGTAGAAATCCACACGCGCGTTCTGCCAAAAGCACCATTTGCATGCATATCGTGTAGTTTTGCAGAAAACTGCATACTCGTCTACCAAAAGTGTCATATTCATGCTTTAAAACGGGTTTTGGCACAAATCCATGTGCGGGTTCTAAAAGAGCAGCATTGGCATGCTTTTCACGTCGTTTGGTAGAAATCCACACGCGCGTTCTGCCAAAAGCACCATTTGCATGCATATCGTGTGGTTTTGCAGAAAACTGCATCCTCGTCTACCAAAAGTGTGATATTCATGCTTAAAACGCGTTTTGGCACAAATCCATGTGCGGGTTCTAAAAAGAGCAGCATTGGCATGCTTTTCACGTCGTTTGGTAGAAATCCACACGCGCATTCTGCCAAAAGCACCATTTGCATGCATATCGTGTGGTTTTGCAGAAAACTGCATCCTCGTCTACCAAAAGTGTCATATTCATGCTTAAAACGGGTTTTGGCACAAATCCATGTGCGGGTTCTAAAAAGAGCAGCATTGGCATGCTTTTCACGTCGTTTGGTAGAAATCCTCACGCGCGTTCTGCCAAAAGCACCATTTGCATGCATATCGTGTGGTTTTGCAGAAAACTGCATCCTCGTCTACCAAAAGTTGCATATTCATGCTTAAAACGCGTTTTGGCACAAATCCATGTGCGGGTGCTAAAAAGAGCAGCATTGGCATGCTTTTCACGTCGTTTGGTAGAAATCCACACGCGCGTTCTGCCAAAAGCGTCATTTGCATGCATATCGTGTAGTTTTGCAGAAAACTGCATCCTCGTCTACCAAAAGTTGCGTATTCATGCTTAAAACGCGTTTTGGCACAAATCCATGTGCGGGTTCTAAAAGAGCAGCATTGGCATGCTTTTCACGTCGTTTGGTAGAAATCCACACGCGCGTTCTGCCAAAAGCGTCATTTGCATGCATATCGTGTAGTTTTGCAGAAAACTGCATCCTCGTCTACCAAAAGTTGCGTATTCATGCTTAAAACGCGTTTTGGCACAAATCCATGTGCGGGTTCTAAAAAGAGCAGCATGGGCATGCTTTTCACGTCGTTTGGTAGAAATCCACACGCGCGTTCTGCCAAAAGCACCATTTGCATGCATATCGTGTAGTTTTGCAGAAAACTGCATACACGTCTACCAAAAGTTTCATATTCATGCTTAAAACGCGTTTTGGCACAAATCCATGTGCGGGTTCTAAAAAGAGCAGCATTGGCATGCTTTTCACGTCGTTTGGTAGAAATCCACACGCGCGTTCTGCCAAAAGCGTCATTTGCATGCATATCGTGTAGTTTTGCAGAAAACTGCATCCTCGTCTACCAAAAGTTGCGTATTCATGCTTAAAACGCGTTTTGGCACAAATCCATGTGCGGGTTCTAAAAAGAGCAGCATTGGCATGCTTTTCACGTCGTTTGGTAGAAATCCACACGCGCGTTCTGCCAAAAGCACCATTTGCATGCATATCGTGTGGTTTTGCAGAAAACTGCATCCTCGTCTACCAAAAGTGTGATATTCATGCTTAAAACGCGTTTTGGCACAAATCCATATGCGGGTTCTAAAAAGAGCAGCATTGGCATGCTTTTCACGTCGTTTGGTAGAAATTTGGTAGACGAGTATGCAGAAAACTGCATACTCGTCTACCAAAAGTGTCATATTCATGCTTAAAACGCGTTTTGGCACAATCCATGTGCGGGTGCTAAAAAGAGCAGCATTGGCATGCTTTTCACGTCGTTTGGTAGAAATCCACACGCGCGTTCTGCCAAAAGCACTATTTGCATGCATATCGTGTAGTTTTGCAGAAAACTGCATACTCGTCTACCAAAAGTGTTATATTTATGCTTAAAACGCGTTTTGGCACAAATCCATGTGCGGGTTCTAAAAAGAGCAGCATTGGCATGCTTTTCACGTCGTTTGGTAGAAATCCACACGCGCGTTCTGCCAAAAGCGTCGTTTGCATGCATATCGTGTAGTTTTGCAGAAAACTGCATCCTCGTCTACCAAAAGTTGCGCATTTCATGCTTAAAACGCGTTTTGGCACAAATCCATGTGCGGGTTCTAAAAAGAGCAGCATTGGCATGCTTTTCACGTCGTTTGGTAGAAATCCCCACGCGCGTTCTGCAAAAGCACCATTTGCATGCATATCTTGTAGTTTTGCAGAAAACTGCATACTCGTCTACCAAAAGTGTCATATTCATGCTTAAAACGCGTTTTGGCGCAAATCCATGTGCGGGTTCTAAAAAGAGCAGCATTGGCATGCTTTTCACGTCGTTTGGTAGAAATCCACACGCGCGTTCTGCCAAAAGCACCATTTGCATGCATATCGTGTAGTTTTGCAGAAAACTGCATACTCTTCTACCAAAAGTGTCATATTCATGCTTAAAACGCGTTTTGGCACAAATCCGTGTGCGGGTTCTAAAAAGAGCAGCATTGGACATGCTTTTACCGTCGTTTGGTAGAAATCCACAAGCGCGTTCTGCCAAAAGCACCATTTGCATGCATATCGTGTGGTTTTGCAGAAAACTGCATCCTCGTATACCAAAAGTGTCATATTCATGCTTAAAACGCGTTTTGGCACAAATCCATGTGCGGGTCGCTAACATGAGCAGCATCGGCATGCTTTTCACGTCGTTTGGTAGAAATCCAAACGCGCGTTCTGCCAAAAGCGTCATTTGCATGCATATCGTGTGGTTTTGCAGAAAACTGCATCCTCGTCTACCAAAAGTTGCGTATTCATGCTTAAAACGCGTTTTGGCACAAATCCATGTGCGGGTGCTAAAAAGAGCAGCATTGGCATGCTTTTCACGTCGTTTGGTAGAAATCCACACGCGCGTTCTGCCAAAAGCACCATTTGCATGCATATCGTGTAGTTTTGCAGAAAACTGCATACTCGTCTACCAAAAGTGTCATATTCATGCTTAAAACGGGTTTTGGCACAAATCCATGTGCGGGTTCTAAAAAGAGCAGCATTGGCATGCTTTTCACGTCGTTTGGTAGAAATCCACACGCGCGTTCTGCCAAAAGCACCATTTGCATGCATATCGTGTAGTTTTGCAGAAAACTGCATACTCGTCTACCAAAAGTGTCATATTCATGCTTAAAACGCGTTTTGGCACAAATCCATGTGCGGGTTCGAAAAAGAGCAGCATTGGCATGCTTTTCACGTCGTTTGGTAGAAATCCACACGCGCGTTCTGCCAAAAGCACCATTTGCATGCATATCGTGTGGTTTTGCAGAAAACTGCAATCCTCGTCTACCAAAAGTTGCATATTCATGCTTAAAACGCGTTTTGGCACAAATCCATGTGCGGGTGCTAAAAAGAGCAGCATTGGCATGCTTTTCACGTCGTTTGGTAGAAATCCACACGCGCGTTCTGCCAAAAGCACCATTTGCATGCATATCGTGTAGTTTTGCAGAAAACTGCATACTCGTCTACCAAAAGTGTCATATTCATGCCTAAAACGCGTTTTGGCACAAATCCATGTGCGGGTTCTAAAAAGAGCAGCATTGGCATGCTTTTCACGTCGTTTGGTAGAAATCCACACGCGCGTTCTGCCAAAAGCACCATTTGCATGCATATCGTGTAGTTTTGCAGAAAACTGCATACTCGTCTACCAAAAGTGTTATATTCATGCTTAAAACGCGTTTTGGCACAAATCCATGTGCGGGTGCTAAAAAGAGCAGCATTGGCATGCTTTTCACGTCGTTTGGTAGAAATCCACACGCGCGTTCTGCCAAAAGCACCACTTGCATGCATATCGTGTAGTTTTGCAGAAAACTGCATACTCGTCTACCAAAAGTGTCATATTCATGCTTAAAACGCGTTTTGGCACAAATCCATGTGCGGGTTCTAAAAAAGAGCAGCATTGGCATGCTTTTCACGTCGTTTGGTAGAAATCCACACGCGCGTTCTGCCAAAGCGTCATTTGCATGCATATCGTGTAGTTTTGCAGAAAACTGCATCCTCGTCTACCAAAAGTTGCGTATTCATGCTTAAAACGCGTTTTGGCACAAATCCATGTGCGGGTTCTAAAAAGAGCAGCATTGGCATGCTTTTCACGTCGTTTGGTAGAAATCCACACGCGCGTTCTGCCAAAAGCACCATTTGCATGCATATCGTGTAGTTTTGCAGAAACTGCATACTCGTCTACCAAAAGTGTCATATTCATGCTTAAAACGCGTTTTGGCACAAATCCATGTGCGGGTTCTAAAAAGAGCAGCATTGGCATGCTTTTCACGTCGTTTGGTAGAAATCCACACGCGCGTTCTGCCAAAAGCACCATTTGCATGCATATCGTGTAGTTTTGCAGAAAACTGCATACTCGTCTACCAAAAGTGTCATATTCATGCTTAAAACGCGTTTTGGCACAAATCCATGTGCGGGTTCTAAAAAGAGCAGCATTGGCATGATTTTCACGTCGTTTGGTAGAAATCCACACGCGCGTTCTGCCAAAAGCACCATTTGCATGCAATATCGTGTGGTTTTGCAGAAAACTGCATCCTCGTCTACCAAAAGTGTCATATTCATGCTTAAAACGCGTTTTGGCACAAATCCATGTGCGGGTTCTAAAAAGAGCAGCATTGGCATGCTTTTCACGTCGTTTGGTAGAAATCCACACGCGCGTTCTGCCAAAAGCACCATTTGCATGCATATCGTGTAGTTTTGCAGAAAACTGCATACTCGTGTACCAAAAGTGTCATATTCATGCTTAAAACGCGTTTTGGCACAAATCCATGTGCGGGTTCTAAAAGAGCAGCATTGGCATGCTTTTCACGTCGTTTGGTAGAAATCCACACGCGCGTTCTGCCAAAAGCGTCATTTGCATGCATATCGTGTAGTTTTGCAGAAAAATTGCATCCTCGTCTACCAAAAGTTGCGTATTCATGCTTAAAACGCGTTTTGGCACAAATCCATGTGCGGGTTCTAAAAAGAGCAGCATTGGCATGCTTTTCACGTCGTTTGGTAGAAATCCACACGCGCGTTCTGCCAAAAGCACCATTTGCATGCATATCGTGTAGTTTTGCAGAAAACTGCATCCTCGTCTACCAAAAGTGTCATATTCATGCTTAAAACGCGTTTTGGCACAAATCCATGTGCGGGTTCTAAAAAGAGCAGCATTGGCATGCTTTTCACGTCGTTTGGTAGAAATCCACACGCGCGTTCTGCCAAAAGCGTCATTTGCATGCATATCGTGTAGTTTTGCAGAAAACTGCATACTCGTCTACCAAAAGTGTCATATTCATGCCTAAAACGCGTTTTGGCACAAATCCATGTGCGGGTTCTAAAAAGAGCAGCATTGGCATGCTTTTCACGTCGTTTGGTAGAAATCCACACGCGCGTTCTGCCAAAAGCACCATTTGCATGCATATCGTGTAGTTTTGCAGAAAACTGCATACTCATCTACCAAAAGTGTCATATTCATGCTTAAAACGCGTTTTGGCACAAATCCATGTGCGGGTGCTAAAAAGAGCAGCATTGGCATGCTTTTCACGTCGTTTGGTAGAAATCCACACGCGCGTTCTGCCAAAAGCACCACTTGCATGCATATCGTGTAGTTTTGCAGAAAACTGCATACTCGTCTACCAAAAGTGTCATATTCATGCTTAAAACGCGTTTTGGCACAAATCCATGTGCGGGTTCTAAAAAGAGCAGCATTGGCATGCTTTTCACGTCGTTTGGTAGAAATCCACACGCGCGTTCTGCCAAAAGCGTCATTTGCATGCATATCGTGTAGTTTTGCAGAAAACTGCATCCTCGTCTACCAAAAGTTGCGTATTCATGCTTAAAACGCGTTTTGGCACAAATCCATGTGCGGGTTCTAAAAAAGAGCAGCATTGGCATGCTTTTCACGTCGTTTGGTAGAAATCCACACGCGCGTTCTGCCAAAAGCGTCATTTGCATGCATATCGTGTAGTTTTGCAGAAAACTGCATACTCGTCTACCAAAAGTGTCATATTCATGCCTAAAACGCGTTTTGGCACAAATCCATGTGCGGGTTCTAAAAAGAGCAGCATTGGCATGCTTTTCACGTCGTTTGGTAGAATCCACACGCGCGTTCTGCCAAAGCACCATTTGCATGCATATCGTGTAGTTTTGCAGAAAACTGCATACTCATCTACCAAAAGTGTCATATTCATGCTTAAAACGCGTTTTGGCACAAATCCATGTGCGGGTGCTAAAAAGAGCAGCATTGGCATGCTTTTCACGTCGTTTGGTAGAAATCCACACGCGCGTTCTGCCAAAAGCACCACTTGCATGCATATCGTGTAGTTTTGCAGAAAACTGCATACTCGTCTACCAAAAGTGTCATATTCATGCTTAAAACGCGTTTTGGCACAAATCCATGTGCGGGTTCTAAAAAGAGCAGCATTGGCATGCTTTTCACGTCGTTTGGTAGAAATCCACACGCGCGTTCTGCCAAAAGCGTCATTTGCATGCATATCGTGTAGTTTGCAGAAAACTGCATCCTCGTCTACCAAAAGTTGCGTATTCATGCTTAAAACGCGTTTTGGCACAAATCCATGTGCGGGTTCTAAAAAGAGCAGCATTGGCATGCTTTTCACGTCGTTTGGTAGAAATCCACACGCGCGTTCTGCCAAAAGCACCATTTGCATGCATATCGTGTAGTTTTGCAGAAAACTGCATACTCGTCTACCAAAAGTGTCATATTCATGCTTAAAACGCGTTTTGGCACAAATCCATGTGCGGGTTCTAAAAAGAGCAGCATTGGGGCATGCTTTTCACGTCGTTTGGTAGAAATCCACACGCGCGTTCTGCCAAAAGCACCATTTGCATGCATATCGTGTAGTTTTGCAGAAAACTGCATACTCGTCTACCAAAGTGTCATATTCATGCTTAAAACGCGTTTTGGCACAAATCCATGTGCGGGTTCTAAAAAGAGCAGCATTGGCATGCTTTTCACGTCGTTTGGTAGAAATCCACACGCGCGTTCTGCCAAAAGCACCATTTGCATGCATATCGTGTAGTTTTGCAGAAAACTGCATACTCGTCTACCAAAAGTGTCATATTCGTGCTTAAAACGCGTTTTGGCACAAATCCATGTGCGGGTTCTAAAAAGAGCAGCATTGGCATGATTTTCACGTCGTTTGGTAGAAATCCACACGCGCGTTCTGCCAAAAGCACCATTTGCATGCATATCGTGTGGTTTTTGCAGAAAACTGCATCCTCGTCTACCAAAGTGTCATATTCATGCTTAAAACGCGTTTTGGCACAAATCCATGTGCGGGTTCTAAAAAGAGCAGCATTGGCATGCTTTTCACGTCGTTTGGTAGAAATCCACACGCGCGTTCTGCCAAAAGCACCATTTGCATGCATATCGTGTAGTTTTGCAGAAAACTGCATACTCGTCTACCAAAAGTGTCATATTCATGCTTAAAACGCGTTTTGGCACAAATCCATGTGCGGGTTCTAAAAAGAGCAGCATTGGCATGCTTTTCACGTCGTTTGGTAGAAATCCACACGCGCGTTCTGCCAAAAGCGTCATTTGCATGCATATCGTGTAGTTTGCAGAAAAATTGCATCCTCGTCTACCAAAAGTTGCGTATTCATGCTTAAAACGCGTTTTGGCACAAATCCATGTGCGGGTTCTAAAAAGAGCAGCATTGGCATGCTTTCACGTCGTTTGGTAGAAATCCACACGCGCGTTCTGCCAAAAGCACCATTTGCATGCATATCGTGTAGTTTTGCAGAAAACTGCATCCTCGTCTACCAAAAGTGTCATATTCATGCTTAAAACGCGTTTTGGCACAAATCCATGTGCGGGTTCTAAAAAGAGCAGCATTGGCATGCTTTTCACGTCGTTTGGTAGAAATCCACACGCGCGTTCTGCCAAAAGCGTCATTTGCATGCATATCGTGTAGTTTTGCAGAAAACTGCATCCTCGTCTACCAAAAGTTGCGTATTCATGCTTAAAACGCGTTTTGGCACAAATCCATGAGCGGGTTCTAAAAAGAGCAGCATTGGCATGCTTTTCACGTCGTTTGGTAGAAATCCACACGCGCGTTCTGCCAAAAGCACCATTTGCATGCATATCGTGTAGTTTTGCAGAAAACTGCATACTCGTCTACCAAAAGTGTCATATTCATGCTTAAAACGCGTTTTGGCACAAATCCATGTGCGGGTTCTAAAAAGAGCAGCATTGGCATGCTTTTCACGTCGTTTGGTAGAAATCCACACGCGCGTTCTGCCAAAAGCACCATTTGCATGCATATCGTGTAGTTTTGCAGAAAACTGCATACTCGTCTACCAAAGTGTCATATTCATGCTTATAACGCGTTTTGGCACAAATCCATGTGCGGGTTCTAAAATGAGCAGCATCGGCATGCTTTTCACGTCGTTTGGTAGAAATCCACACGCGCGTTCTGCCAAAAGCGTCATTTGCATGCATATCGTGTGGTTTTGCAGAAAACTGCATCCTCGTCTACCAAAAGTTGCGTATTCATGCTTAAAACGCGTTTTGGCACAAATCCATGTGCGGGTGCTAAAAAGAGCAGCATTGGCATGCTTTTCACGTCGTTTGGTAGAAATCCACACGCGCGTTCTGCCAAAAGCACCATTTGCATGCATATCGTGTAGTTTTGCAGAAAACTGCATACTCGTCTACCAAAAGTGTCATATTCATGCTTAAAACGCGTTTTGGCACAAATCCATGTGCGGGTTCTAAAAAGAGCAGCATTGGCATGCTTTTCACGTCGTTTGGTAGAAATCCACACGCGCGTTCTGCCAAAAGCACCATTTGCATGCATATCGTGTGGTTTTGCAGAAAACTGCATCCTCGTCTACCAAAAGTTGCATATTCATGCTTAAAACGCGTTTTGGCACAAATCCATGTGCGGGTGCTAAAATGAGCAGCATCGGCATGCTTTTCACGTCGTTTGGTAGAAATCCACACGCGCGTTCTGCCAAAAGCGTCATTTGCATGCATATCGTGTAGTTTTGCAGAAAACTGCATCCTCGTCTACCAAAAGTTGCGTATTCATGCTTAAAACGCGTTTTGGCACAAATCCATGTGCGGGTGCTAAAAAGAGCAGCATTGGCATGCTTTTCACGTCGTTTGGTAGAAATCCACACGCGCGTTCTGCCAAAAGCACCATTTGCATGCATATCGTGTAGTTTTGCAGAAAACTGCATACTCGTCTACCAAAAGTGTCATATTCATGCTTAAAACGCGTTTTGGCACAAATCCATGTGCGGGTTCTAAAAAGAGCAGCATTGGCATGCTTTTCACGTCGTTTGGTAGAAATCCACACGCGCGTTCTGCCAAAAGCACCATTTGCATGCATATCGTGTAGTTTTGCAGAAAACTGCATACTCGTCTACCAAAAGTGTCATATTCATGCTTAAAACGCGTTTTGGCACAAATCCATGTGCGGGTTCTAAAAAGAGCAGCATTGGCATGCTTTTCACGTCGTTTGGTAGAAATCCACACGCGCGTTCTGCCAAAAGCGTCATTTGCATGCATATCGTGTAGTTTTGCAGAAAACTGCATCCTCGTCTACCAAAAGTTGCGTATTCATGCTTAAAACGCGTTTTGGCACAAATCCATGTGCGGGTTCTAAAAAGAGCAGCATTGGCATGCTTTTCACGTCGTTTGGTAGAAATCCACACGCGCGTTCTGCCAAAAGCACCATTTGCATGCATATCGTGTAGTTTTGCAGAAAACTGCATACTCGTCTACCAAAAGTGTCATATTCATGCTTAAAACGCGTTTTGGCGCAAATCCATGTGCGGGTTCTAAAAAGAGCAGCATTGGCATGCTTTTCACGTCGTTTGGTAGAAATCCACACGCGCGTTCTGCCAAAAGCACCATTTGCATGCATATCGTGTGGTTTTGCAGAAAACTGCATCCTCGTCTACCAAAAGTGTCATATTCATGCTTAAAACGCGTTTTGGCACAAATCTATGTGCGGGTTCTAAAAAGAGCAGCATTGGCATGCTTTTCACGTCGTTTGGTAGAAATCCACACGCGCGTTCTGCCAAAAGCACCATTTGCATGCATATCGTGTAGTTTTGCAGAAAACTGCATACTCGTCTACCAAAAGTGTCATATTCATGCTTATAACGCGTTTTGGCACAAATCCATGTGCGGGTTCTAAAATGAGCAGCATCGGCATGCTTTTCACGTCGTTTGGTAGAAATCCACACGCGCGTTCTGCCAAAAGCGTCATTTGCATGCATATCGTGTGGTTTTGCAGAAAACTGCATCCTCGTCTACCAAAAGTTGCGTATTCATGCTTAAAACGCGTTTTGGCACAAATCCATGTGCGGGTGCTAAAAAGAGCAGCATTGGCATGCTTTTCACGTCGTTTGGTAGAAATCCACACGCGCGTTCTGCCAAAAGCACCATTTGCATGCATATCGTGTAGTTTTGCAGAAAACTGCATACTCGTCTACCAAAAGTGTCATATTCATGCTTAAAACGCGTTTTGGCACAAATCCATGTGCGGGTTCTAAAAAGAGCAGCATTGGCATGCTTTTCACGTCGTTTGGTAGAAATCCACACGCGCGTTCTGCCAAAAGCACCATTTGCATGCATATCGTGTGGTTTTGCAGAAAACTGCATCCTCGTCTACCAAAAGTTGCATATTCATGCTTAAAACGCGTTTTGGCACAAATCCATGTGCGGGTGCTAAAATGAGCAGCATCGGCATGCTTTTCACGTCGTTTGGTAGAAATCCACACGCGCGTTCTGCCAAAAGCGTCATTTGCATGCATATCGTGTAGTTTTGCAGAAAACTGCATCCTCGTCTACCAAAAGTTGCGTATTCATGCTTAAAACGCGTTTTGGCACAAATCCATGTGCGGGTGCTAAAAAGAGCAGCATTGGCATGCTTTTCACGTCGTTTGGTAGAAATCCACACGCGCGTTCTGCCAAAAGCACCATTTGCATGCATATCGTGTAGTTTTGCAGAAAACTGCATACTCGTCTACCAAAAGTGTCATATTCATGCTTAAAACGCGTTTTGGCACAAATCCATGTGCGGGTTCTAAAAAGAGCAGCATTGGCATGCTTTTCACGTCGTTTGGTAGAAATCCACACGCGCGTTCTGCCAAAAGCACCATTTGCATGCATATCGTGTAGTTTTGCAGAAAACTGCATACTCGTCTACCAAAAGTGTCATATTCATGCTTAAAACGCGTTTTGGCACAAATCCATGTGCGGGTTCTAAAAAGAGCAGCATTGGCATGCTTTTCACGTCGTTTGGTAGAAATCCACACGCGCGTTCTGCCAAAAGCGTCATTTGCATGCATATCGTGTAGTTTTGCAGAAAACTGCATCCTCGTCTACCAAAAGTTGCGTATTCATGCTTAAAACGCGTTTTGGCACAAATCCATGTGCGGGTTCTAAAAAGAGCAGCATTGGCATGCTTTTCACGTCGTTTGGTAGAAATCCACACGCGCGTTCTGCCAAAAGCACCATTTGCATGCATATCGTGTAGTTTTGCAGAAAACTGCATACTCGTCTACCAAAAGTGTCATATTCATGCTTAAAACGCGTTTTGGCGCAAATCCATGTGCGGGTTCTAAAAAGAGCAGCATTGGCATGCTTTTCACGTCGTTTGGTAGAAATCCACACGCGCGTTCTGCCAAAAGCACCATTTGCATGCATATCGTGTGGTTTTGCAGAAAACTGCATCCTCGTCTACCAAAAGTGTCATATTCATGCTTAAAACGCGTTTTGGCACAAATCTATGTGCGGGTTCTAAAAAGAGCAGCATTGGCATGCTTTTCACGTCGTTTGGTAGAAATCCACACGCGCGTTCTGCCAAAAGCGTCATTTGCATGCATATCGTGTAGTTTTGCAGAAAACTGCATCCTCGTCTACCAAAAGTTGCGTATTCATGCTTAAAACGCGTTTTGGCACAAATCCATGTGCGGGTTCTAAAAAGAGCAGCATTGGCATGCTTTTCACGTCGTTTGGTAGAAATCCACACGCGCGTTCTGCCAAAAGCACCATTTGCATGCATATCGTGTAGTTTTGCAGAAAACTGCATACTCGTCTACCAAAAGTGTCATATTCATGCTTAAAACGCGTTTTGGCACAAATCCATGTGCGGGTTCTAAAAAGAGCAGCATTTTCATGCTTTTCACGTCGTTTGGTAGAAATCCACACGCGCGTTCTGCCAAAAGCACCATTTGCATGCATATCGTGTAGTTTTGCAGAAAACTGCATACTCGTCTACCAAAAGTGTCATATTCATGCTTAAAACGCGTTTTGGCACAAATCCATGTGCGGGTTCTAAAAAGAGCAGCATTGGCATGCTTTTAACGTCGTTTGGTAGAAATCCACACGCGCGTTCTGCCAAAAGCGTCATTTGCATGCATATCGTGTAGTTTTGCAGAAAACTGCATCCTCGTCTACCAAAAGTTGCGTATTCATGCTTAAAACGCGTTTTGGCACAAATCCATGTGCGGGTTCTAAAAAGAGCAGCATTGGCATGCTTTTCACGTCGTTTGGTAGAAATCCACACGCGCGTTCTGCCAAAAGCACCATTTGCATGCATATCGTGTAGTTTTGCAGAAAACTGCATACTCGTCTACCAAAAGTGTCATATTCATGCTTAAAACGCGTTTTGGCACAAATCCATGTGCGGGTTCTAAAAAGAGCAGCATTGGCATGCTTTTCACGTCGTTTGGTAGAAATCCACACGCGCGTTCTGCCAAAAGCACCATTTGCATGCATATCGTGTAGTTTTGCAGAAAACTGCATACTCGTCTACCAAAAGTGTCATATTCATGCTTAAAACGCGTTTTGGCACAAATCCATGTGCGGGTTCTAAAAAGAGCAGCAGTGGCATGCTTTTCACGTCGTTTGGTAGAAATCCACACGAGCGTTCTGCCAAAAGCACCATTTGCATGCATATCGTGTGGTTTTGCAGAAAACTGCATCCTCGTCTACCAAAAGTGTCATATTCATGCTTAAAACGCGTTTTGGCACAAATCCATGTGCGGGTTCTAAAAAGAGCAGCATTGGCATGCTTTTCACGTCGTATGGTAGAAATCCACACGCGCGTTCTGCCAAAAGCGTCATTTGCATGCATATCGTGTAGTTTTGCAGAAAACTGCATCCTCGTCTACCAAAAGTTGCGTATTCATGCTTAAAACGCGTTTTGGCACAAATCCATGTGCGGGTTCTAAAAAGAGCAGCATTGGCATGCTTTTCACGTCGTTTGGTAGAAATCCAAACGCGCGTTCTGCCAAAAGCGTCATTTGCATGCATATCGTGTAGTTTTGCAGAAAACTGCATCCTCGTCTACCAAAAGTTGCGTATTCATGCTTAAAACGCGTTTTGGCACAAATCCATGTGCGGGTTCTAAAAAGAGCAGCATTGGCATGCTTTTCACGTCGTTTGGTAGAAATCCACACGCGCGTTCTGCCAAAAGCACCATTTGCATGCATATCGTGTGGTTTTGCAGAAAACTGCATCCTCGTCTACCAAAAGTGTGATATTCATGCTTAAAACGCGTTTTGGCACAAATCCATGTGCGGGTCCTAAAAAGAGCAGCATTGGCATGCTTTTCACGTCGTTTGGTAGAAATCCACACGCGCGTTCTGCCAAAAGCACCATTTGCATGCATATCGTGTAGTTTTGCAGAAAACTGCATACTCGTCTACCAAAAGTGTCATATTCATGCTTAAAACGCGTTTTGGCACAAATCCATGTGCGGGTTCTAAAAAGAGCAGCATTGGCATGCTTTTCACGTCGTTTGGTAGAAATCCACACGCGCGTTCTGCCAAAAGCACCATTTGCATGCATATCGTGTAGTTTTGCAGAAAACTGCATACTCGTCTACCAAAAGTGTCATATTCATGCTTAAAACGCGTTTTGGCGCAAATCCATGTGCGGGTTCTAAAAAGAGCAGCATTGGCATGCTTTTCACGTCGTTTGGTAGAAATCCACACGCGCGTTCTGCCAAAAGCACCATTTGCATGCATATCGTGTGGTTTTGCAGAAAACTGCATCCTCGTCTACCAAAAGTGTCATATTCATGCTTAAAACGCGTTTTGGCACAAATCTATGTGCGGGTTCTAAAAAGAGCAGCATTGGCATGCTTTTCACGTCGTTTGGTAGAAATCCACACGCGCGTTCTGCCAAAAGCGTCATTTGCATGCATATCGTGTAGTTTTGCAGAAAACTGCATCCTCGTCTACCAAAAGTTGCGTATTCATGCTTAAAACGCGTTTTGGCACAAATCCAGGTGCGGGTTCTAAAAAGAGCAGCACTGGCATGCTTTTCACGTCGTTTGTAGAAATCCACACGCGCGTTCTGCCAAAAGCACCATTTGCATGCATATCGTGTAGTTTTGCAGAAAACTGCATACTCGTCTACCAAAAGTGTCATATTCATGCTTAAAACGCGTTTTGGCACAAATCCATGTGCGGGTTCTAAAAAGAGCAGCATTTTCATGCTTTTCACGTCGTTTGGTAGAAATCCACACGCGCGTTCTGCCAAAAGCACCATTTGCATGCATATCGTGTAGTTTTGCAGAAAACTGCATACTCGTCTACCAAAAGTGTCATATTCATGCTTAAAACGCGTTTTGGCACAAATCCATGTGCGGGTTCTAAAAAGAGCAGCATTGGCATGCTTTTAACGTCGTTTGGTAGAAATCCACACGCGCGTTCTGCCAAAAGCGTCATTTGCATGCATATCGTGTAGTTTTGCAGAAAACTGCATCCTCGTCTACCAAAAGTTGCGTATTCATGCTTAAAACGCGTTTTGGCACAAATCCATGTGCGGGTTCTAAAAAGAGCAGCATTGGCATGCTTTTCACGTCGTTTGGTAGAAATCCACACGCGCGTTCTGCCAAAAGCACCATTTGCATGCATATCGTGTAGTTTTGCAGAAAACTGCATACTCGTCTACCAAAAGTGTCATATTCATGCTTAAAACGCGTTTTGGCACAAATCCATGTGCGGGTTCTAAAAGGAGCAGCATTGGCATGCTTTTCACGTCGTTTGGTAGAAATCCACACGCGCGTTCTGCCAAAAGCACCATTTGCATGCATATCGTGTAGTTTTGCAGAAAACTGCATACTCGTCTACCAAAAGTGTCATATTCATGCTTAAAACGCGTTTTGGCACAAATCCATGTGCGGGTTCTAAAAAGAGCAGCAGTGGCATGCTTTTCACGTCGTTTGGTAGAAATCCACACGAGCGTTCTGCCAAAAGCACCATTTGCATGCATATCGTGTGGTTTTGCAGAAAACTGCATCCTCGTCTACCAAAAGTGTCATATTCATGCTTAAAACGCGTTTTGGCACAAATCCATGTGCGGGTTCTAAAAAGAGCAGCATTGGCATGCTTTTCACGTCGTATGGTAGAAATCCACACGCGCGTTCTGCCAAAAGCGTCATTTGCATGCATATCGTGTAGTTTTGCAGAAAACTGCATCCTCGTCTACCAAAAGTTGCGTATTCATGCTTAAAACGCGTTTTGGCACAAATCCATGTGCGGGTTCTAAAAAGAGCAGCATTGGCATGCTTTTCACGTCGTTTGGTAGAAATCCACACGCGCGTTCTGCCAAAAGCACCATTTGCATGCATATCGTGTAGTTTTGCAGAAAACTGCATACTCGTCTACCAAAAGTGTCATATTCATGCTTAAAACGCGTTTTGGCACAAATCCATGTGCGGGTTCTAAAAGGAGCAGCATTGGCATGCTTTTCACGTCGTTTGGTAGAAATCCACACGCGCGTTCTGCCAAAAGCACCATTTGCATGCATATCGTGTAGTTTTGCAGAAAACTGCATACTCGTCTACCAAAAGTGTCATATTCATGCTTAAAACGCGTTTTGGCACAAATCCATGTGCGGGTTCTAAAAAGAGCAGCAGTGGCATGCTTTTCACGTCGTTTGGTAGAAATCCACACGAGCGTTCTGCCAAAAGCACCATTTGCATGCATATCGTGTGGTTTTGCAGAAAACTGCATCCTCGTCTACCAAAAGTGTCATATTCATGCTTAAAACGCGTTTTGGCACAAATCCATGTGCGGGTTCTAAAAAGAGCAGCATTGGCATGCTTTTCACGTCGTATGGTAGAAATCCACACGCGCGTTCTGCCAAAAGCGTCATTTGCATGCATATCGTGTAGTTTTGCAGAAAACTGCATCCTCGTCTACCAAAAGTTGCGTATTCATGCTTAAAACGCGTTTTGGCACAAATCCATGTGCGGGTTCTAAAAAGAGCAGCATTGGCATGCTTTTCACGTCGTTTGGTAGAAATCCAAACGCGCGTTCTGCCAAAAGCGTCATTTGCATGCATATCGTGTAGTTTTGCAGAAAACTGCATCCTCGTCTACCAAAAGTTGCGTATTCATGCTTAAAACGCGTTTTGGCACAAATCCATGTGCGGGTTCTAAAAAGAGCAGCATTGGCATGCTTTTCACGTCGTTTGGTAGAAATCCACACGCGCGTTCTGCCAAAAGCACCATTTGCATGCATATCGTGTGGTTTTGCAGAAAACTGCATCCTCGTCTACCAAAAGTGTGATATTCATGCTTAAAACGCGTTTTGGCACAAATCCATGTGCGGGTTCTAAAAAGAGCAGCATTGGCATGCTTTTCACGTCGTTTGGTAGAAATCCACACGCGCGTTCTGCCAAAAGCACCATTTGCATGCATATCGTGTAGTTTTGCAGAAAACTGCATACTCGTCTACCAAAAGTGTCATATTCATGCTTAAAACGCGTTTTGGCACAAATCCATGTGCGGGTTCTAAAGAGAGCAGCATTGGCATGCTTTTCACGTCGTTTGGTAGAAATCCACACGCGCGTTCTGCCAAAAGCACTATTTGCATGCATATCGTGTGGTTTTGCAGAAAACTGCATCCTCGTCTACCAAAAGTGTCATATTCATGCTTAAAACGCGTTTTGGCACAAATCCATGTGCGGGTGCTAAAAAGAGCAGCATTGGCATGCTTTTCACGTCGTTTGGTAGAAATCCACACGCGCGTTCTGCCAAAAGCACCATTTGCATGCCTATCGTGTAGTTTTGCAGAAAACTGCATACTCGTCTACCAAAAGTGTCATATTCATGCTTAAAACGCGTTTTGGCACAAATCCGTGTGCGGGTTCTAAAAAGAGCAGCATTGACATGCTTTTAACGTCGTTTGGTAGAAATCCACACGCGCGTTCTGCCAAAAGCGTCATTTGCATGCATATCGTGTAGTTTTGCAGAAAACTGCATCCTCGTCTACCAAAAGTTGCGTATTCATGCTTAAAACGCGTTTTGGCACAAATCCATGTGCGGGTTCTAAAAAGAGCAGCATTGGCATGCTTTTCACGTCGTTTGGTAGAAATCCACACGCGCGTTCTGCCAAAAGCACCATTTGCATGCATATCGTGTAGTTTTGCAGAAAACTGCATACTCGTCTACCAAAAGTGTCATATTCATGCTTAAAACGCGTTTTGGCACAAATCCATGTGCGGGTTCTAAAAAGAGCAGCATTGGCATGCTTTTCACGTCGTTTGGTAGAAATCCACACGCGCGTTCTGCCAAAAGCACTATTTGCATGCATATCGTGTGGTTTTGCAGAAAACTGCATCCTCGTCTACCAAAAGTGTCATATTCATGCTTAAAACGCGTTTTGGCACAAATCCATGTGCGGGTGCTAAAAAGAGCAGCATTGGCATGCTTTTCACGTCGTTTGGTAGAAATCCACACGCGCGTTCTGCCAAAAGCACCATTTGCATGCCTATCGAGTAGTTTTGCAGAAAACTGCATACTCGTCTACCAAAAGTGTCATATTCATGCTTAAAACGCGTTTTGGCACAAATCCGTGTGCGGGTTCTAAAAAGAGCAGCATTGACATGCTTTTAACGTCGTTTGGTAGAAATCCACACGCGCGTTCTGCCAAAAGCGTCATTTGCATGCATATCGTGTAGTTTTGCAGAAAACTGCATCCTCGTCTACCAAAAGTTGCGTATTCATGCTTAAAACGCGTTTTGGCACAAATCCATGTGCGGGTTCTAAAAAGAGCAGCATTGGCATGCTTTTCACGTCGTTTGGTAGAAATCCACACGCGCGTTCTGCCAAAAGCACCATTTGCATGCATATCGTGTAGTTTTGCAGAAAACTGCATACTCGTCTACCAAAAGTGTCATATTCATGCTTAAAACGCGTTTTGGCACAAATCCATGTGCGGGTTCTAAAAAGAGCAGCATTGGCATGCTTTTCACGTCGTTTGGTAGAAATCCACACGCGCGTTCTGCCAAAAGCACCATTTGCATGCATATCGTGTAGTTTTGCAGAAAACTGCATACTCATCTACCAAAAGTGTCATATTCATGCTTAAAACGCGTTTTGGCACAAATCCATGTGCGGGTTCTAAAAAGAGCAGCATTGGCATGCTTTTCACGTCGTTTGGTAGAAATCCACACGCGCGTTCTGCCAAAAGCACCATTTGCATGCATATCGTGTAGTTTTGCAGAAAACTGCATACTCGTCTACCAAAAGTGTCATTCGTGCTTAAAACGCGTTTTGGCACAAATCCATGTGCGGGTTCTAAAAAGAGCAGCATTGGCATGCTTTTCACGTCGTTTGGTAGAAATCCACACGCGCGTTCTGCCAAAAGCGTCATTTGCATGCATATCGTGTAGTTTTGCAGAAAACTGCATCCTCGTCTACCAAAAGTTGCGTATTCATGCTTAAAACGCGTTTTGGCACAAATCCATGTGCGGGTTCTAAAAAGAGCAGCATTGGCATGCTTTTCACGTCGTTTGGTAGAAATCCACACGCGCGTTCTGCCAAAAGCACCATTTGCATGCATATCGTGTAGTTTTGCAGAAAACTGCATACTCGTCTACCAAAAGTGTCATATTCATGCTTAAAACGCGTTTTGGCACAAATCCATGTGCGGGTTCTAAAAAGAGCAGCATTGGCATGCTTTTCACGTCGTTTGGTAGAAATCCACACGCGCGTTCTGCCAAAAGCACCATTTGCATGCATATCGTGTAGTTTTGCAGAAAACTGCATACTCGTCTACCAAAGTGTCATATTCATGCTTAAAACGCGTTTTGGCACAAATCCATGTGCGGGTTCTAAAAAGAGCAGCATTGGCATGCTTTTCACGTCGTTTGGTAGAAATCCACACGCGCGTTCTGCCAAAAGCACCATTTGCATGCATATAGTGTGGTTTTGCAGAAAACTGCATCCTCGTCTACCAAAAGTGTCATATTCATGCTTAAAACGCGTTTTGGCACAAATCCATGTGCGGGTTCTAAAAAGAGCAGCATTGGCATGCTTTTCACGTCGTTTGGTAGAAATCCACACGCGCGTTCTGCCAAAAGCGTCATTTGCATGCATATCGTGTAGTTTTGCAGAAGACTGCATCCTCGTCTACCAAAAGTTGCGTATTCATGCTTAAAACGCGTTTTGGCACAAATCCATGTGCGGGTTCTAAAAAGAGCAGCATTGGCATGCTTTTCACGTCGTTTGGTAGAAATCCACACGCGCGTTCTGCCAAAAGCGTCATTTGCATGCATATCGTGTAGTTTTGCAGAAAACTGCATCCTCGTCTACCAAAAGTTGCGTATTCATGCTTAAAACGCGTTTTGGCGCAAATCCATGTGCGGGTTCTAAAAAGAGCAGCATTGGCATGCTTTTCACGTCGTTTGGTAGAAATCCACACGCGCGTTCTGCCAAAAGCACCATTTGCATGCATATCGTGTGGTTTTGCAGAAAACTGCATCCTCGTCTACCAAAAGTGTCATATTCATGCTTAAAACGCGTTTTGGCACAAATCCATGTGCGGGTGCTAAAAAGAGCAGCATTGGCATGCTTTTCACGTCGTTTGGTAGAAATCCACAAGCGCGTTCTGCCAAAAGCACCATTTGCATGCATATCGTGTGGTTTTGCGGGCGGTGGGTATGCCGTCGACGCTCCGAGACCCTTCATACCCCATGTCCAATCGACCACTCCTGCTGCAACACCACTTGTACAGCCGGATCACACGCCTTTCAGCGCCCTCGGGACACCTAAACAAATCCAGTGCACGGCTGCGCCTAACCTGCCTCCACCCTGGACCGCGCATGCCCTTGTGATACCGGCCTCATTTAATCGGGAGACATCTTCACCCTCTCCGCACCCCTGCCATATAAAGGCGCTCGGAACCCGCGCGGCCTTTCATGGGTTTGGCAGCACCACAGCCATGGCGGCAAACGCTAACCTTCGACGCTTATTTGTCACGCAGGTAAACTATCACTATTCCTTATTCGCGTCTCGATGTACTCGCTATGCTGCTTTATTGGTGCTGCCAAACCCAAGTTGTTGTTTTGCTATTCTTTTCGACTGTTTTCATGTTCTTCGGCAACTACTAATTTTATCCGGTGACATTGAGCTTAACCCCGGACCTACCACCCGCGGCAATGAAGAACCTAGTGATATATTGGAAGCACTTATCGAAATCCGTACTGGCCAAACTTCATTATTAAACGATATGAAGTCGATCAAGCAGAAGTTGTCCCAGAACGACAAATCTTTTGATGAGATAAAAAAACGACTAACTAAGATCGAAGAAGACTGCTCAGCGCTTATCGCGGTAAGAAAAGAGGTCGACGAGCTCAGGACGCTCGCCGAACAGAGCGCAAATAAGATTGCGTCTCTTCAGGCTAAGCTTAATGACTCGGAAGATAGAGCGCGAAGATCAAATCTAGTATTTTTTGGCTTAAAGGACACTGAAAGTGAAACATGGGCTGCGTCCGAAGCCCTAGTGATTCAACTCTGCAGTACACAACTAAACACCACCGTTGAACATTTAGACATAGAAAGAGCACACAGAATAGGTCGCTTTAACAGTAACAGAAATAGGCCTATAATTGTCAAATTCGCGCATTTTAAAGTAAAAGAACGCGTGTTGTCATGCGCTAAAAAACTAAAAGGAACTGAATATCGGATCTCGGAAGACTACTCTTCTAACACGCTAACTGCTAGAAGACACCTAGTTCAGTTTGCCAAAGCACAAAACAGACCCTTCAAACTACGCCACGACAAACTACTAATGGGAAATACAACTTACACATACGACCATAGTTCCGATAAGGTAGTCGCTCGATCACCGGGTTCCTAGCATCCGACTGTCGCAACAACCGTCCCAATAACCATCCCTATAACTCCCTTTCATTTCTTTACACCAATATTCGCAGTATTCTTCCCAAACTTGATGCCCTCCAAAGCCTGCTCAGTACAACGACATCGAACATAGTCCTTCTTACTGAAACTTGGCTTAATCCGTCCATTAACAATTCAGAAATTCTTTCACATTTTCCCAATTTTTCTATATTTCGACGCGACAGATCTCACAAAAGGGGCGGAGGCGTACTGATATGCGCACACGAAAGTCTTCAGTGTGCTGAAATACCAGTAACAACGCCCTTAGAAACTGTCTTTGTGATAAGCAACGCTTCCCGCCCAGCCGTTATTATCGGTACATGCTATCGTCCACCCGACGCAAACAGCTCTTTCGTAGCTGACTTCCATGAGGTACTCCACTCCGTAACAGCGCTTTATCCCCAATCACCCATCATGCTGTTCGGCGATTTCAACTTCCCTGCCATCAATTGGTCCAATATAGCTGAAACAACGTCAAAAAACAATGTCGAAAGTGATTTTCTTAACACGTGTCTTACGTTTGGCTTAACACAAATCGTCAGTAACCCCACGCGGCACAATGATAAGTCTTCTAACATATTAGACCTTATCTTCACTTCTCACTCTGATAATGGTTCACCACTGACGCACTTACCCGGCCTTAGCGATCATTCAGTGCTACATACCTCATTCCAAAGTGACATCCCTGCCTTCACTAAAACTAGAAAAACTATTACGCTTTACGGCAAAGGTAACTATACTGATATGAATATTAAACTAGTGGAATTTGCCAGCTCGTTCTTTACCGGTTTCTTAGAACGTTCTGTTGAAATTAACTGGCTTCTTTTCAAAAATAAAATGCATGAGCTGATAAAAACTTACATACCTACTATCACTGTAACTGAAAAGCACTCATCACCCTGGTTCAATACGACACTAAAGCGTCTCAACAATAAAAAGAAAAGGCTTTACCGCGCTGCCAGACATTCCAACTCTGAGTGCGCATGGCAGAAATACTACAGCGCTGAAAAAACGTACCTAACCCTTGCTAGTCCAGCAAAACGCTCCTTTTCTTCGACTACCCTACCAAACATCCTGCGAAATAATTCCAAAAAATTCTGGAATATTATAAATCCAAAGCGTTCGCAACCACTTGCTCTGTGCGACGAGAAAAATAGGCCTATTCCTGATCACGAAATCTCCGAAGCGCTTCATCATGCATTCTCTTCCGTGTTTACGAATGAGCCTAAAGGTGAACTTCCTGAATTCCCATTTTTCAGTTACGATACAATGCCCGCAATCACCTTCAGTTCTGATGGAATCAGGAAATGCATTGATTCCTTAAAGCTGTCGTCTTCACCTGGCATCGATGGTATTAATTCTAAAGTCTTAAAAAATACTAAATATGTTACAAGCGAGATATTATGTCACATTTTCCAGCAATCTTTATCATCAGGAGTGGTGCCGGATGACTGGAAAGTGGGTAAGGTTATCCCAGTCCCAAAGAAAGGTCCTTCATCATCATGTAGTAGCTACCGCCCAATTTCTCTAACTAGCGTCTGTTCTAAATTAATGGAACATGTGCTTTACTCCCACGTTGCTACATTCCTAACATCTGTCAGTTTCTTCCACCCTAACCAGTATGGCTTCCGTAAAGGTTTATCTTGTGATAGCCAATTAGCTCTCTTTATAAATGACATAAGCTCTAACCTTGATCAAAATATCCCAGTTGATGCCCTCTTTTTAGATTTCGAAAAGGCCTTTGACAAAGTTCCGCATCAACGACTCCTCCTAAAACTTTCTCGCTTGCACCTTAATCCCCTTGTCTTGAACTGGATCCGAAATTTCTTAACTAACAGACAACAGTTTGTGTATGCTAACAACCACTCCTCCTCTAAGAGCCCTGTTCTCTCCGGTGTACCCCAGGGCACAGTTCTCGGGCCCCTCCTATTCCTTATATATATTAATGATTTACCGGCTAATCTTTCATCTAACATTCGCCTTTTTGCTGACGATTGTGTCATTTATCGCCCAATCCTAGCTGATACCGACAACCACGCATTGCAAGATGATCTCGACAAAGTTACTTCTTGGTGCAGCATGTGGCTAATGTCACTGAACACTACAAAGACTTTACTACTACCTTTTCATCGACGGAAACTTCACCATACTCCTAAGTACGTTCTTTGCAACTCGGAAATCTCATCAGTGGAATCATGCAAGTACCTTGGCCTCACTCTCTCAAATAACCTTTCTTGGTCCTCTCATATTACGAACATCACCAACGAAGCCAATCGCACACTTGGTTACTTCCGCCGCAACTTGCGCTTCGTACCACCATCCTTAAAGATACTAACTTATCTAACTTTTGTCAGACCTAAGTTAGAATACGCATGCTCTGTTTGGGACCCACACCAAACCACCCTTTCTAACACTCTAGAAGCAGTTCAGAATCGTGCAGCTCGCTTTATTTATTCTGATTATTCTTACCATACTAGTGTCTCTCAGCTAAAATTAAAAGCAGGAATTTCCAATCTAGATATAAGGCGTCATGTCTTCAGACTGTGTCTTTATCACAAATTTTATCATTCTGCTCCTAGTCCTTCAGCCATCATTCCAGCACACCGTCAGTCCTGCCGATTATGTCATGAAAAATCTGTGTATCCTCCGCCTGCCCGGACCACTGCGCACCTACATTCTTTCTTTGTGAAGACTGCCCGGGACTGGAATGACCTTCCCGCCGATACCGTGCACCACTCCAATCCACATCATTTCAAGGCTGCCATTGAGTCCATATTCCACTGAAGTGGTTACCCATCCCTCATGTAATACCCCACGTTGGGGCCTTTGAGGTAATAATAAAAAAATAAAAAAAAACTGCATCCTCGTATACCAAAAGTGTCATATTCATGCTTAAAACGCGTTTTGGCACAAATCCATGTGCGGGTGCTAAAATGAGCAGCATCGGCATGATTTTCACGTCGTTTGGTAGAAATCCACACGCGCGTTCTGCCAAAAGCGTCATTTGCATGCATATCGTGTGGTTTTGCAGAAAACTGCATCCTCGTCTACCAAAAGTTGCGTATTCATGCTTAAAACGCGTTTTGGCACAAATCCATGTGCGGGTGCTAAAAAGAGCAGCATTGGCATGCTTTTCACGTCGTTTGGTAGAAATCCACACGCGCGTTCTGCCAAAAGCACCATTTGCATGCATATCGTGTAGTTTTGCAGAAAACTGCATACTCGTCTACCAAAAGTGTCATATTCATGCTTAAAACGCGTTTTGGCACAAATCCATGTGCGGGTTCTAAAAAGAGCAGCATTGGCATGCTTTTCACGTCGTTTGGTAGAAATCCACACGCGCGTTCTGCCAAAAGCACCATTTGCATGCATATCGTGTGGTTTTGCAGAAAACTGCATCCTCGTCTACCAAAAGTTGCATATTCATGCTTAAAACGCGTTTTGGCACAAATCCATGTGCGGGTGCTAAAATGAGCAGCATCGGCATGCTTTTCACGTCGTTTGGTAGAAATCCACACGCGCGTTCTGCCAAAAGCGTCATTTGCATGCATATCGTGTAGTTTTGCAGAAAACTGCATCCTCGTCTACCAAAAGTTGCGTATTCATGCTTAAAACGCGTTTTGGCACAAATCCATGTGCGGGTGCTAAAAAGAGCAGCATTGGCATGCTTTTCACGTCGTTTGGTAGAAATCCACACGCGCGTTCTGCCAAAAGTACCATTTGCATGCATATCGTGTAGTTTTGCAGAAAAATGCATACTCGTCTACCAAAAGTGTCATATTCATGCTTAAAACGCGTTTTGGCACAAATCCATGTGCGGGTTCTAAAAAGAGCAGCATTGGCATGCTTTTCACGTCGTTTGGTAGAAATCCACACGCGCGTTCTGCCAAAAGCACCATTTGCATGAATATCGTGTAGTTTTGCAGAAAACTGCATACTCGTCTACCAAAAGTGTCATATTCATGCTTAAAACACGTTTTGGCACAAATCCATGTGCGGGTGCTAAAAAGAGCAGCATTGGCATGCTTTTCACGTCGTTTGGCAGAAATCCACACGCGCGTTCTGCCAAAAGCACCATTTGCATGCATATCGTGTAGGTTTGCAGAAAACTGCATACTCGTCTACCAAAAGTGTCATATTCATGCTTAAAACGCGTTTTGGCACAAATCCATGTGCGGGTTCTAAAAAGAGCAGCATTGGCATGCTTTTCACGTCGTTTGGTAGAAATCCACACGCGCGTTCTGCCAAAAGCGTCATTTGCATGCATATCGTGTAGTTTTGCAGAAAACTGCATCCTCGTCTACCAAAAGTTGCGTATTCATGCTTAAAACGCGTTTTGGCACAAATCCATGTGCGGGTTCTAAAAAGAGCAGCATTGGCATGCTTTTCACGTCGTTTGGTAGAAATCCACACGCGCGTTCTGCCAAAAGCACCATTTGCATGCATATCGTGTAGTTTTGCAGAAAACTGCATACTCGTCTACCAAAAGTGTCATATTCATGCTTAAAACGCGTTTTGGCACAAATCCATGAGCGGGTTCTAAAAAGAGCAGCATTGGCATGCTTTTCACGTCGTTTGGTAGAAATCCACACGCGCGTTCTGCCAAAAGCACCATTTGCATGCATATCGTGTAGTTTTGCAGAAAACTGCATACTCGTCTACCAAAAGTGTCATATTCATGCTTAAAACGCGTTTTGGCACAAATCCATGTGCGGGTTCTAAAAAGAGCAGCATTGGCATGCTTTTCACGTCGTTTGGTAGAAATCCACACGCGCGTTCTGCCAAAAGCGTCATTTGCATGCATATCGTGTAGTTTTGCAGAAAACTGCATCCTCGTCTACCAAAAGTTGCGTATTCATGCTTAAAACGCGTTTTGGCACAAATCCATGTGCGGGTTCTAAAAAGAGCAGCATTGGCATGCTTTTCACGTCGTTTGGTAGAAATCCACACGCGCGTTCTGCCAAAAGCGTCATTTGCATGCATATTGTGTAGTTTTGCAGAAAACTGCATCCTCGTCTACCAAAAGTTGCGTATTCATGCTTAAAACGCGTTTTGGCACAAATCCATGTGCGGGTTCTCAAAAGAGCAGCATTGGCATGCTTTTCACGTCGTTTGGTAGAAATCCACACGCGCGTTCTGCCAAAAGCACCATTTGCATGCATATCGTGTAGTTTTGCAGAAAACTGCATACTCGTCTACCAAAAGTGTCATATTCATGCTTAAAACGCGTTTTGGCGCAAATCCATGTGCGGGTTCGAAAAAGAGCAGCATTGGCATGCTTTTCACGTCGTTTGGTAGAAATCCACACGCGCGTTCTGCCAAAAGCGTCATTTGCATGCATATCGTGTAGTTTTGCAGAAAACTGCATCCTCGTCTACCAAAAGTTGCGTATTCATGCTTAAAACGCGTTTTGGCACAAATCCATGTGCGGGTGCTAAAAAGAGCAGTATTGGCATGCTTTTCACGTCGTTTGGTAGAAATCCACAGGCGCGTTCTGCCAAAAGCACCATTTGCATGCATATCGTGTAGTTTTGCAGAAAACTGCATACTCGTCTACCAAAAGTGTCATATTCATGCTTAAAACGCGTTTTGGCACAAATCCATGTGCGGGTTCTAAAAAGAGCAGCATTGGCATGCTTTTCACGTCGTTTGGTAGAAATCCACACGCGCGTTCTGCCAAAAGCACCATTTGCATGCATATCGTGTAGTTTGGCAGAAAACTGCATACTCGTCTACCAAAAGTGTCATATTCATGCTTAAAACGCGTTTTGGCACAAATCCATGTGCGGGTGCTAAAAAGAGCAGCATTGGCATGCTTTTCACGTCGTTTGGTAGAAATCCACACGCGCGTTCTGCCAAAAGCACCATTTGCATGCATATCGTGTAGTTTTGCAGAAAACTGCATACTCGTCTACCAAAAGTGTCATATTCATGCTTAAAACGCGTTTTGGCACAAATCCATGTGCGGGTTCTAAAAAGAGCAGCATTGGCATGCTTTTCACGTCGTTTGGTAGAAATCCACACGCGCGTTCTGCCAAAAGCACCATTTGCATGCATATCGTGTGGTTTTGCAGAAAACTGCATCCTCGTCTACCAAAAGTGTCATATTCATGCTTAAAACGCGTTTTGGCACAAATCCATGTGCGGGTTCTAAAAAGAGCAGCATTGGCATGCTTTTCACGTCGTTTGGTTGAAATCCACACGCGCGTTCTGCCAAAAGCGTCATTTGCATGCATATCGTGTAGTTTTGCAGAAAACTGCATCCTCGTCTACCAAAAGTTGCGTATTCATGCTTAAAACGCGTTTTGGCACAAATCCATGTGCGGGTTCTAAAAAGAGCAGCATTGGCATGCTTTTCACGTCGTTTGGTAGAAATCCACGCGCGCGTTCTGCCAAAAGCACCATTTGCATGCATATCGTGTAGTTTTGCAGAAAACTGCATACTCGTCTACCAAAAGTGTCATATTCATGCTTAAAACGCGTTTTGGCACAAATCCATGTGCGGGTTCTAAAAAGAGCAGCATTGGCATGCTTTTCACGTCGTTTGGTACAAATCCACACGCGCGTTCTGCCAAAAGCGTCATTTGCATGCATATCGTGTAGTTTTGCAGAAAACTGCATCCTCGTCTACCAAAAGTTGCGTATTCATGCTTAAAACGCGTTTTAGCACAAATCCATGTGCGGGTTCTAAAAAGAGCAGGATTGGCATGCTTTTCACGTCGTTTGGTAGAAATCCACACGCGCGTTCTGCCAAAAGCACCATTTGCATGAATATCGTGTAGTTTTGCAGAAAACTGCATACTCGTCTACCAAAAGTGTCATATTCATGCTTAAAACGCGTTTTGGCACAAATCCATGTGCGGGTTCTAAAAAGAGCAGCATTGGCATGCTTTTCACGTCGTTTGGTAGAAATCCACACGCGCGTTCTGCCAAAAGCACCATTTGCATGCATATCGTGTAGTTTTGCAGAAAACTGCATACTCGTCTACCAAAAGTGTCATATTCATGCTTAAAACGCGTTTTGGCACAAATCCATGTGCGGGTTCTAAAAAGAGCAGCATTGGCATGCTTTTCACGTCGTTTGGTAGAAATCCACACGCGCGTTCTGCCAAAAGCACCATTTGCATGCATATCGTGTAGTTTTGCAGAAAACTGCATACTCGTCTACCAAAAGTGTCATATTCATGCTTAAAACGCGTTTTGGCACAAATCCATGTGCGGGTTCTAAAAAGAGCAGCATTGGCATGCTTTTCACGTCGTTTGGTAGAAATCCACACGCGCGTTCTGCCAAAAGCACTATATGCATGCATATCGTGTGGTTTTGCAGAAAACTGCATCCTCGTCTACCAAAAGTGTCATATTCATGCTTAAAACGCGTTTTGGCACAAATCCATGTGCGGGTGCTAAAAAGAGCAGCATTGGCATGCTTTTCACGTCGTTTGGTAGAAATCCACACGCGCGTTCTGCCAAAAGCACCATTTGCATGCATATCGTGTAGTTTTGCAGAAAACTGCATACTCGTCTACCAAAAGTGTCATATTCATGCTTAAAACGCGTTTTGGCACAAATCCGTGTGCGGGTTCTAAAAAGAGCAGCATTGACATGCTTTTCACGTCGTTTGGTAGAAATCCACACGCGCGTTCTGCCAAAAGCACCATTTGCATGCATATCGTGTGGTTTTGCAGAAAACTGCATCCTCGTCTACCAAAAGTTGCATATTCATGCTTAAAACGCGTTTTGGCACAAATCCATGTGCGGGTGCTAAAATGAGCAGCATCGGCATGCTTTTCACGTCGTTTGGTAGAAATCCACACGCGCGTTCTGCCAAAAGCGTCATTTGCATGCATATCGTGTAGTTTTGCAGAAAACTGCATCCTCGTCTACCAAAAGTTGCGTATTCATGCTTAAAACGCGTTTTGGCACAAATCCATGTGCGGGTGCTAAAAAGAGCAGCATTGGCATGCTTTTCACGTCGTTTGGTAGAAATCCACACGCGCGTTCTGCCAAAAGTACCATTTGCATGCATATCGTGTAGTTTTGCAGAAAAATGCATACTCGTCTACCAAAAGTGTCATATTCATGCTTAAAACGCGTTTTGGCACAAATCCATGTGCGGGTTCTAAAAAGAGCAGCATTGGCATGCTTTTCACGTCGTTTGGTAGAAATCCACACGCGCGTTCTGCCAAAAGCACCATTTGCATGCATATCGTGTAGTTTTGCAGAAAACTGCATACTCGTCTACCAAAAGTGTCATATTCATGCTTAAAACACGTTTTGGCACAAATCCATGTGCGGGTGCTAAAAAGAGCAGCATTGGCATGCTTTTCACGTCGTTTGGCAGAAATCCACACGCGCGTTCTGCCAAAAGCACCATTTGCATGCATATCGTGTAGGTTTGCAGAAAACTGCATACTCGTCTACCAAAAGTGTCATATTCATGCTTAAAACGCGTTTTGGCACAAATCCATGTGCGGGTTCTAAAAAGAGCAGCATTGGCATGCTTTTCACGTCGTTTGGTAGAAATCCACACGCGCGTTCTGCCAAAAGCGTCATTTGCATGCATATCGTGTAGTTTTGCAGAAAACTGCATCCTCGTCTACCAAAAGTTGCGTATTCATGCTTAAAACGCGTTTTGGCACAAATCCATGTGCGGGTTCTAAAAAGAGCAGCATTGGCATGCTTTTCACGTCGTTTGGTAGAAATCCACACGCGCGTTCTGCCAAAAGCACCATTTGCATGCATATCGTGTAGTTTTGCAGAAAACTGCATACTCGTCTACCAAAAGTGTCATATTCATGCTTAAAACGCGTTTTGGCACAAATCCATGTGCGGGTTCTAAAAAGAGCAGCATTGGCATGCTTTTCACGTCGTTTGGTAGAAATCCACACGCGCGTTCTGCCAAAAGCACCATTTGCATGCATATCGTGTAGTTTTGCAGAAAACTGCATACTCGTCTACCAAAAGTGTCATATTCATGCTTAAAACGCGTTTTGGCACAAATCCATGTGCGGGTTCTAAAAAGAGCAGCATTGGCATGCTTTTCACGTCGTTTGGTAGAAATCCACACGCGCGTTCTGCCAAAAGCGTCATTTGCATGCATATCGTGTAGTTTTGCAGAAAACTGCATCCTCGTCTACCAAAAGTTGCGTATTCATGCTTAAAACGCGTTTTGGCACAAATCCATGTGCGGGTTCTAAAAAGAGCAGCATTGGCATGCTTTTCACGTCGTTTGGTAGAAATCCACACGCGCGTTCTGCCAAAAGCGTCATTTGCATGCATATTGTGTAGTTTTGCAGAAAACTGCATCCTCGTCTACCAAAAGTTGCGTATTCATGCTTAAAACGCGTTTTGGCACAAATCCATGTGCGGGTTCTCAAAAGAGCAGCATTGGCATGCTTTTCACGTCGTTTGGTAGAAATCCACACGCGCGTTCTGCCAAAAGCACCATTTGCATGCATATCGTGTAGTTTTGCAGAAAACTGCATACTCGTCTACCAAAAGTGTCATATTCATGCTTAAAACGCGTTTTGGCGCAAATCCATGTGCGGGTTCGAAAAAGAGCAGCATTGGCATGCTTTTCACGTCGTTTGGTAGAAATCCACACGCGCGTTCTGCCAAAAGCGTCATTTGCATGCATATCGTGTAGTTTTGCAGAAAACTGCATCCTCGTCTACCAAAAGTTGCGTATTCATGCTTAAAACGCGTTTTGGCACAAATCCATGTGCGGGTGCTAAAAAGAGCAGTATTGGCATGCTTTTCACGTCGTTTGGTAGAAATCCACAGGCGCGTTCTGCCAAAAGCACCATTTGCATGCATATCGTGTAGTTTTGCAGAAAACTGCATACTCGTCTACCAAAAGTGTCATATTCATGCTTAAAACGCGTTTTGGCACAAATCCATGTGCGGGTTCTAAAAAGAGCAGCATTGGCATGCTTTTCACGTCGTTTGGTAGAAATCCACACGCGCATTCTGCCAAAAGCACCATTTGCATGCATATCGTGTAGTTTGGCAGAAAACTGCATACTCGTCTACCAAAAGTGTCATATTCATGCTTAAAACGCGTTTTGGCACAAATCCATGTGCGGGTGCTAAAAAGAGCAGCATTGGCATGCTTTTCACGTCGTTTGGTAGAAATCCACACGCGCGTTCTGCCAAAAGCACCATTTGCATGCATATCGTGTAGTTTTGCAGAAAACTGCATACTCGTCTACCAAAAGTGTCATATTCATGCTTAAAACGCGTTTTGGCACAAATCCATGTGCGGGTTCTAAAAAGAGCAGCATTGGCATGCTTTTCACGTCGTTTGGTAGAAATCCACACGCGCGTTCTGCCAAAAGCACCATTTGCATGCATATCGTGTGGTTTTGCAGAAAACTGCATCCTCGTCTACCAAAAGTGTCATATTCATGCTTAAAACGCGTTTTGGCACAAATCCATGTGCGGGTTCTAAAAAGAGCAGCATTGGCATGCTTTTCACGTCGTTTGGTTGAAATCCACACGCGCGTTCTGCCAAAAGCGTCATTTGCATGCATATCGTGTAGTTTTGCAGAAAACTGCATCCTCGTCTACCAAAAGTTGCGTATTCATGCTTAAAACGCGTTTTGGCACAAATCCATGTGCGGGTTCTAAAAAGAGCAGCATTGGCATGCTTTTCACGTCGTTTGGTAGAAATCCACGCGCGCGTTCTGCCAAAAGCACCATTTGCATGCATATCGTGTAGTTTTGCAGAAAACTGCATACTCGTCTACCAAAAGTGTCATATTCATGCTTAAAACGCGTTTTGGCACAAATCCATGTGCGGGTTCTAAAAAGAGCAGCATTGGCATGCTTTTCACGTCGTTTGGTACAAATCCACACGCGCGTTCTGCCAAAAGCGTCATTTGCATGCATATCGTGTAGTTTTGCAGAAAACTGCATCCTCGTCTACCAAAAGTTGCGTATTCATGCTTAAAACGCGTTTTAGCACAAATCCATGTGCGGGTTCTAAAAAGAGCAGGATTGGCATGCTTTTCACGTCGTTTGGTAGAAATCCACACGCGCGTTCTGCCAAAAGCACCATTTGCATGAATATCGTGTAGTTTTGCAGAAAACTGCATACTCGTCTACCAAAAGTGTCATATTCATGCTTAAAACGCGTTTTGGCACAAATCCATGTGCGGGTTCTAAAAAGAGCAGCATTGGCATGCTTTTCACGTCGTTTGGTAGAAATCCACACGCGCGTTCTGCCAAAAGCACCATTTGCATGCATATCGTGTAGTTTTGCAGAAAACTGCATACTCGTCTACCAAAAGTGTCATATTCATGCTTAAAACGCGTTTTGGCACAAATCCATGTGCGGGTTCTAAAAAGAGCAGCATTGGCATGCTTTTCACGTCGTTTGGTAGAAATCCACACGCGCGTTCTGCCAAAAGCACCATTTGCATGCATATCGTGTAGTTTTGCAGAAAACTGCATACTCGTCTACCAAAAGTGTCATATTCATGCTTAAAACGCGTTTTGGCACAAATCCATGTGCGGGTTCTAAAAAGAGCAGCATTGGCATGCTTTTCACGTCGTTTGGTAGAAATCCACACGCGCGTTCTGCCAAAAGCACTATATGCATGCATATCGTGTGGTTTTGCAGAAAACTGCATCCTCGTCTACCAAAAGTGTCATATTCATGCTTAAAACGCGTTTTGGCACAAATCCATGTGCGGGTGCTAAAAAGAGCAGCATTGGCATGCTTTTCACGTCGTTTGGTAGAAATCCACACGCGCGTTCTGCCAAAAGCACCATTTGCATGCATATCGTGTAGTTTTGCAGAAAACTGCATACTCGTCTACCAAAAGTGTCATATTCATGCTTAAAACGCGTTTTGGCACAAATCCGTGTGCGGGTTCTAAAAAGAGCAGCATTGACATGCTTTTCACGTCGTTTGGTAGAAATCCACAAGCGCGTTCTGCCAAAAGCACCATTTGCATGCATATCGTGTGGTTTTGCAGAAAACTGCATCCTCGTATACCAAAAGTGTCATATCCATGCTTAAAACGCGTTTTGGCACAAATCCATGTGCGGGTGCTAAAATGAGCAGCATCGGCATGCTTTTCACGTCGTTTGGTAGAAATCCACACGCGCGTTCTGCCAAAAGCGTCATTTGCATGCATATCGTGTGGTTTTGCAGAAAACTGCATCCTCGTCTACCAAAAGTTGCGTATTCATGCTTAAAACGCGTTTTGGCACAAATCCATGTGCGGGTGCTAAAAAGAGCAGCATTGGCATGCTTTTCACGTCGTTTGGTAGAAATCCACACGCGCGTTCTGCCAAAAGCACCATTTGCATGCATATCGTGTAGTTTTGCAGAAAACTGCATACTCGTCTACCAAAAGTGTCATATTCATGCTTAAAACGCGTTTTGGCACAAATCCATCTGCGGGTTCTAAAAAGAGCAGCATTGGCATGCTTTTCACGTCGTTTGGTAGAAATCCACACGTGCGTTCTGCCAAAAGCACCATTTGCATGCATATCGTGTAGTTTTGCAGAAAACTGAATACTCGTCTACCAAAAGTGTCATATTCATGCTTAAAACGCGTTTTGGCACAAATCCATGTGCGGGTTCGAAAAAGAGCAGCATTGGCATGCTTTTCACGTCGTTTGGTAGAAATCCACACGCGCGTTCTGCCAAAAGCGTCATTTGCATGCATATCGTGTAGTTTTGCAGAAAACTGCATCCTCGTCTACCAAAAGTTGCGTATTCATGCTTAAAACGCGTTTTGGCACAAATCCATGTGCGGGTGCTAAAAAGAGCAGCATTGGCATGCTTTTCACGTCGTTTGGTAGAAATCCACAGGCGCGTTCTGCCAAAAGCACCATTTGCATGCATATCGTGTAGTTTTGCAGAAAACTGCATACTCGTCTACCAAAAGTGTCATATACATGCTTAAAACGCGTTTTGGCACAAATCCATGTGCGGGTTCTAAAAAGAGTAGCATTGGCATGCTTTTCACGTCGTTTGGTAGAAATCCACACGCGCGTTCTGCCAAAAGCACCATTTGCATGCATATCGTGCAGTTTGGCAGAAAACTGCATACTCGTCTACCAAAAGTGTCATATTCATGCTTAAAACGCGTTTTGGCACAAATCCATGTGCGGGTGCTAAAAAGACCAGCATTGGCATGCTTTTCACGTCGTTTGGTAGAAATCCACACGCGCGTTCTGCCAAAAGCACCATTTGCATGCATATCGTGTTGTTTTGCAGAAAACTGCATACTCGTCTACCAAAAGTGTCATATTCATGCTTAAAACGCGTTTTGGCACAAATCCATGTGCGGGTTCTAAAAAGAGCAGCATTGGCATGCTTTTCACGTCGTTTGGTAGAAATCCACACGCGCGTTCTGCCAAAAGCGTCATTTGCATGCATATCGTGTAGTTTTGGAGAAAACTGCATCCTCGTCTACCAAAAGTTGCGTATTCATGCTTAAAACGCGTTTTGGCACAAATCCATGTGCGGGTTCTAAAAAGAGCAGCATTGGCATGCTTTTCACGTCGTTTGGTAGAAATCCACACGCGCGTTCTGCCAAAGGCACCATTTGCATGCATATCGTGTAGTTTTGCAGAAAACTGCATACTCGTCTACCAAAAGTGTCATATTCATGCTTAAAACGCGTTTTGGCGCAAATCCATGTGCGGGTTCTAAAAAGAGCAGCATTGGCATGCTTTTCACGTCGTTTGGTAGAAATCCACACGCGCGTTCTGCCAAAAGCACCATTTGCATGCATATCGTGTGGTTTTGCAGAAAAGTGCATCCTCGTCTACCAAAAGTGTCATATTCATGCTTAAAACGCGTTTTGGCACAAATCCATGTGCGGGTTCTAAAAAGAGCAGCATTGGCATGCTTTTCACGTCGTTTGGTTGAAATCCACACGCGCGTTCTGCCAAAAGCGTCATTTGCATGCATATCGTGTAGTTTTGCAGAAAACTGCATCCTCGTCTACCAAAAGTTGCGTATTCATGCTTAAAACGCGTTTTGGCACAAATCCATGTGCGGGTTCTAAAAAGAGCAGCATTGGCATGCTTTTCACGTCGTTCGGTAGAAATCCACGCGCGCGTTCTGCCAAAAGCACCATTTGCATGCATATCGTGTAGTTTTGCATAAAACTGCATACTCGTCTACCAAAAGTGTCATATTCATGCTTAAAACGCGTTTTGGCACAAATCCATGTGCGGGTTCTAAAAAGAGCAGCATTGGCATGCTTTTCACGTCGTTTGGTAGAAATCCACACGCGCGTTCTGCCAAAAGCACCATTTGCATGCATATCGTGTAGTTTTGCAGAAAACTGCATACTCGTCTACCAAAAGTGTCATATTCATGCTTAAAACGCGTTTTGGCACAAATCCATGTGCGGGTTTTAAAAAGAGCAGCATTGGCATGCTTTTCACGTCGTTTGGTAGAAATCCACACGCGCGTTCTGCCAAAAGCGTCATTTGCATGCATATCGTGTAGTTTTGCAGAAAACTGCATCCTCGTCTACCAAAAGTTGCGTATTCATGCTTAAAACGCGTTTTAGCACAAATCCATGTGCGGGTTCTAAAAAGAGCAGCATTGGCATGCTTTTCACGTCGTTTGGTAGAAATCCACACGCGCGTTCTGCCAAAAGCACCATTTGCATGAATATCGTGTAGTTTTGCAGAAAACTGCATACTCGTCTACCAAAAGTGTCATATTCATGCTTAAAACGCGTTTTGGCACAAATCCATGTGCGGCTTCTAAAAAGAGCAGCATTGGCATGCTTTTCACGTCGTTTGGTAGAAATCCACACGCGCGTTCTGCCAAAAGTACCATTTGCATGCATATCGTGTAGTTTTGCAGAAAACTGCATACTCGTCTACCAAAAGTGTCATATTCATGCTTAAAACGCGTTTTGGCACAAATCCATGTGCGGGTTCTAAAAAGAGCAGCATTGGCATGCTTTTCACGTCGTTTGGTAGAAATCCACACGCGCGTTCTGCCAAAAGCACCATTTGCATGCATATCGTGTAGTTTTGCAGAAAACTGCATAGTCGTCTACCAAAAGTGTCATATTCATGCTTAAAAGGCGTTTTGGCACAAATCCATGTGCGGGTTCTAAAAAGAGCAGCATTGGCATGCTTTTAACGTCGTTTGGTAGAAATCCACACGCGCGTTCTGCCAAAAGCGTCATTTGCATGCATACCGTTTAGTTTTGCAGAAAACTGCATCCTCGTCTACCAAAAGTTGCGTATTCATGCTTAAAACGCGTTTTGGCACAAATCCATGTGCGGGTTCTAAAAAGAGCAGCATTGGCATGCTTTTCACGTCGTTTGGTAGAAATCCACGCGCGCGTTCTGCCAAAAGCACCATTTGCATGCATATCGTGTAGTTTTGCATAAAACTGCATACTCGTCTACCAAAAGTGTCATATTCATGCTTAAAACGCGTTTTGGCACAAATCCATGTGCGGGTTCTAAAAAGAGCAGCATTGGCATGCTTTTCACGTCGTTTGGTAGAAATCCACACGCGCGTTCTGCCAAAAGCACCATTTGCATGCATATCGTGTAGTTTTGCAGAAAACTGCATACTCGTCTACCAAAAGTGTCATATTCATGCTTAAAACGCGTTTTGGCACAAATCCATGTGCGGGTTCTAAAAAGAGCAGCATTGGCATGCTTTTCACGTCGTTTGGTAGAAATCCACACGCGCGTTCTGCCAAAAGCGTCATTTGCATGCATATCGTGTAGTTTTGCAGAAAACTGCATCCTCGTCTACCAAAAGTTGCGTATTCATGCTTAAAACGCGTTTTAGCACAAATCCATGTGCGGGTTCTAAAAAGAGCAGCATTGGCATGCTTTTCACGTCGTTTGGTAGAAATCCACACGCGCGTTCTGCCAAAAGCACCATTTGCATGAATATCGTGTAGTTTTGCAGAAAACTGCATACTCGTCTACCAAAAGTGTCATATTCATGCTTAAAACGCGTTTTGGCACAAATCCATGTGCGGGTTCTAAAAAGAGCAGCATTGGCATGCTTTTCACGTCGTTTGGTAGAAATCCACACGCGCGTTCTGCCAAAAGCACCATTTGCATGCATATCGTGTAGTTTTGCAGAAAACTGCATACTCGTCTACCAAAAGTGTCATATTCATGCTTAAAACGCGTTTTGGCACAAATCCATGTGCGGGTTCTAAAAAGAGCAGCATTGGCATGCTTTTCACGTCGTTTGGTAGAAATCCACACGCGCGTTCTGCCAAAAGCACCATTTGCATGCATATCGTGTAGTTTTGCAGAAAACTGCATAGTCGTCTACCAAAAGTGTCATATTCATGCTTAAAAGGCGTTTTGGCACAAATCAATGTGCGGGTTCTAAAAAGAGCAGCATTGGCATGCTTTTAACGTCGTTTGGTAGAAATCCACACGCGCGTTCGGCCAAAAGCGTCATTTGCATGCATACCGTGTAGTTTTGCAGAAAACTGCATCCTCGTCTACCAAAAGTTGCGTATTCATGCTTAAAACGCGTTTTGGCACAAATCCATGTGCGGGTTCTAAAAAGAGCAGCATTGGCATGCTTTTCACGTCGTTTGGTAGAAATCCACACGCGCGTTCTGCCAAAAGCACCATTTGCATGCATATCGTGTAGTTTTGCAGAAAACTGCATACTCGTCTACCAAAAGTGTCATATTCATGCTTAAAACGCGTTTTGGCACAAATCCCTGTGCGGGTTCTAAAAAGAGCAGCATTGGCATGCTTTTCACGTCGTTTGGTAGAACTCCACACGCGCGTTCTGCCAAAAGCACCATTTGCATGCATATCGTGTAGTTTTGCAGAAAACTGCATACTCGTCTACCAAAAGTGTCATATTCATGCTTAAAACGCGTTTTGGCACAAATCCATGTGCGGGTTCTAAAAAGAGCAGCATTGGCATGCTTTTCACGTCGTTTGGTAGAAATCCACACGCGCGTTCTGCCAAAAGCACCATATGCATGCATATCGTGTGGTTTTGCAGAAAACTGCATCCTCGTCTACCAAAAGTGTCATATTCATGCTTAAAACGCGTTTTGGCACAAATCCATGTGCGGGTTCTAAAAAGAGCAGCATTGGCATGCTTTTCACGTCGTTTGGTAGAAATCCACAGGCGCGTTCTGCCAAAAGCGTCATTTGCATGCATATCGTGTAGTTTTGCAGAAAACTGCATCCTCGTCTACCAAAAGTTGCGTATTCATGCTTAAAACGCGTTTTGGCACAAATCCATCTACGGGTTCTAAAAACAGCAGCATTGGCATGCTTTTCACGTCGTTTGGAAGAAATCCACACGCGCGTTCTGCCAAAAGCACCATTTGCATGCATATCGTGTAGTTTTGCAGAAAACTGCATACTCGTCTACCAAAAGTGTCATATTCATGCTTAAAACGCGTTTTGGCACAAATCCATGTGCGGGTTCGAAAAAGAGCAGCATTGGCATGCTTTTCACGTCGTTTGGTAGAAATCCACACGCGCGTTCTGCCAAAAGCGTCATTTGCATGCATATCGTGTAGTTTTGCAGAAAACTGCATCCTCGTCTACCAAAAGTTGCGTATTCATGCTTAAAACGCGTTTTGGCACAAATCCATGTGCGGGTTCTAAAAAGAGCAGCATTGGCATGCTTTTAACGTCGTTTGGTAGAAATCCACACGCGCGTTCTGCCAAAAGCGTCATTTGCATGCATACCGTGTAGTTTTGCAGAAAACTGCATCCTCGTCTACCAAAAGTTGCGTATTCATGCTTAAAACGCGTTTTGGCACAAATCCATGTGCGGGTTCTAAAAAGAGCAGCATTGGCATGCTTTTCACGTCGTTTGGTAGAAATCCACGCGCGCGTTCTGCCAAAAGCACCATTTGCATGCATATCGTGTAGTTTTGCATAAAACTGCATACTCGTCTACCAAAAGTGTCATATTCATGCTTAAAACGCGTTTTGGCACAAATCCATGTGCGGGTTCTAAAAAGAGCAGCATTGGCATGCTTTTCACGTCGTTTGGTAGAAATCCACACGCGCGTTCTGCCAAAAGCACCATTTGCATGCATATCGTGTAGTTTTGCAGAAAACTGCATACTCGTCTACCAAAAGTGTCATATTCATGCTTAAAACGCGTTTTGGCACAAATCCATGTGCGGGTTCTAAAAGAGCAGCATTGGCATGCTTTTCACGTCGTTTGGTAGAAATCCACACGCGCGTTCTGCCAAAAGCGTCATTTGCATGCATATCGTGTAGTTTTGCAGAAAACTGCATCCTCGTCTACCAAAAGTTGCGTATTCATGCTTAAAACGCGTTTTAGCACAAATCCATGTGCGGGTTCTAAAAAGAGCAGCATTGGCATGCTTTTCACGTCGTTTGGTAGAAATCCACACGCGCGTTCTGCCAAAAGCACCATTTGCATGAATATCGTGTAGTTTTGCAGAAAACTGCATACTCGTCTACCAAAAGTGTCATATTCATGCTTAAAAGGCGTTTTGGCACAAATCCATGTGCGGGTTCTAAAAAGAGCAGCATTGGCATGCTTTTCACGTCGTTTGGTAGAAATCCACACGCGCGTTCTGCCAAAAGCACCATTTGCATGCATATCGTGTAGTTTTGCAGAAAACTGCATACTCGTCTACCAAAAGTGTCATATTCATGCTTAAAACGCGTTTTGGCACAAATCCATGTGCGGGTTCTAAAAAGAGCAGCATTGGCATGCTTTTCACGTCGTTTGGTAGAAATCCACACGCGCGTTCTGCCAAAAGCACCATTTGCATGCATATCGTGTAGTTTTTGCAGAAAACTGCATAGTCGTCTACCAAAAGTGTCATATTCATGCTTAAAAGGCGTTTTGGCACAAATCCATGTGCGGGTTCTAAAAAGAGCAGCATTGGCATGCTTTTAACGTCGTTTGGTAGAAATCCACACGCGCGTTCTGCCAAAAGCGTCATTTGCATGCATACCGTGTAGTTTTGCAGAAAACTGCATCCTCGTCTACCAAAAGTTGCGTATTCATGCTTAAAACGCGTTTTGGCACAAATCCATGTGCGGGTTCTAAAAAGAGCAGCATTGGCATGCTTTTCACGTCGTTTGGTAGAAATCCACACGCGCGTTCTGCCAAAAGCACCATTTGCATGCATATCGTGTAGTTTTGCAGAAAACTGCATACTCGTCTACCAAAAGTGTCATATTCATGCTTAAAACGCGTTTTGGCACAAATCCCTGTGCGGGTTCTAAAAAGAGCAGCATTGGCATGCTTTTCACGTCGTTTGGTAGAACTCCACACGCGCGTTCTGCCAAAAGCACCATTTGCATGCATATCGTGTAGTTTTGCAGAAAACTGCATACTCGTCTACCAAAAGTGTCATATTCATGCTTAAAACGCGTTTTGGCACAAATCCATGTGCGGGTTCTAAAAAGAGCAGCATTGGCATGCTTTTCACGTCGTTTGGTAGAAATCCACACGCGCGTTCTGCCAAAAGCACCATATGCATGCATATCGTGTGGTTTTGCAGAAAACTGCATCCTCGTCTACCAAAAGTGTCATATTCATGCTTAAAACGCGTTTTGGCACAAATCCATGTGCGGGTTCTAAAAAGAGCAGCATTGGCATGCTTTTCACGTCGTTTGGTAGAAATCCACAGGCGCGTTCTGCCAAAAGCGTCATTTGCATGCATATCGTGTAGTTTTGCAGAAAACTGCATCCTCGTCTACCAAAAGTTGCGTATTCATGCTTAAAACGCGTTTTGGCACAAATCCATCTGCGGGTTCTAAAAACAGCAGCATTGGCATGCTTTTCACGTCGTTTGGAAGAAATCCACACGCGCGTTCTGCCAAAAGCACCATTTGCATGCATATCGTGTAGTTTTGCAGAAAACTGCATACTCGTCTACCAAAAGTGTCATATTCATGCTTAAAACGCGTTTTGGCACAAATCCATGTGCGGGTTCGAAAAAGAGCAGCATTGGCATGCTTTTCACGTCGTTTGGTAGAAATCCACACGCGCGTTCTGCCAAAAGCGTCATTTGCATGCATATCGTGTAGTTTTGCAGAAAACTGCATCCTCGTCTACCAAAAGTTGCGTATTCATGCTTAAAACGCGTTTTGGCACAAATCCATGTGCGGGTGCTAAAAGAGCAGCATTGGCATGCTTTTCACGTCGTTTGGTAGAAATCCACAGGCGCGTTCTGCCAAAAGCACCATTTGCATGCATATCGTGTAGTTTTGCAGAAAACTGCATACTCGTCTACCAAAAGTGTCATATTCATGCTTAAAACGCGTTTTGGCACAAATCCATGTGCGGGTTCTAAAAAGAGCAGCATTGGCATGCTTTTCACGTCGTTGGTAGAAATCCACACGCGCGTTCTGCCAAAAGCACCATTTGCATGCATATCGTGTAGTTTTGCAGAAAACTGCATACTCGTCTACCAAAAGTGTCATATTCATGCTTAAAACGCGTTTTGGCACAAATCCATGTGCGGGTGCTAAAAAGAGCAGCATTGGCATGCTTTTCACGTCGTTTGGTAGAAATCCACACGCGCGTTCTGCCAAAAGCACCATTTGCATGCATATCGTGTAGTTTTGCAGAAAACTGCATACTCGTCTACCAAAAGTGTCATATTCATGCTTAAAACGCGTTTTGGCACAAATCCATGTGCGGGTTCTAAAAAGAGCAGCATTGGCATGCTTTTCACGTCGTTTGGTAGAAATCCACACGCGCGTTCTGCCAAAAGCGTCATTTGCATGCATATCGTGTAGTTTTGCAGAAAAACTGCATCCTCGTCTACCAAAAGTTGCGTATTCATGCTTAAAACGCGTTTTGGTACAAATCCATGTGCGGGTTCTAAAAAGAGCAGCATTGGCATGCTTTTCACGTCGTTTGGTAGAAATCCACACGCGCGTTCTGCCAAAAGCACCATTTTCATGCATATCGTGTGGTTTTGCAGAAAACTGCATCCTCGTCTACCAAAAGTGTCATATTCATGCTTAAAACGCGTTTTGGCACAAATCCATGTGCGGGTTCTAAAAAGAGCAGCATTGCATGCTTTTCACGTCGTTTGGTAGAAATCCACACGCGCGTTCTGCCAAAAGCACCATTTGCATGCATATCGTGTAGTTTTGCAGAAAACTGCATACTCGTCTACCAAAAGTGTCATATTCATGCTTAAAACGCGTTTTGGCACAAATCCATGTGCGGGTTCTAAAAAGAGCAGCATTGGCATGCTTTTAACGTCGTTTGGTAGAAATCCACACGCGCGTTCTGCCAAAAGCGTCATTTGCATGCATATCGTGTAGTTTTGCAGAAAACTGCATCCTCGTCTACCAAAAGTTGCGTATTCATGCCTAAAACGCGTTTTGGCACAAATCCATGTGCGGGTTCTAAAAAGAGCAGCATTGGCATGCTTTTCACGTCGTTTGGTAGAAATCCACACGCGCGTTCTGCCAAAAGCACCATTTGCATGCATATCGTGTAGTTTTGCAGAAAACTGCATACTCGTCTACCAAAAGTGTCATATTCATGCTTAAAACGCGTTTTGGCATAAATCCATGTGCGGGTGCTAAAAAGAGCAGCATTGGCATGCTTTTCACGTCGTTTGGTAGAAATCCACACGCGCGTTCTGCCAAAAGCACCATTTGCATGCATATCGTGTAGTTTTGCAGAAAACTGCATACTCGTCTACCAAAAGTGTCATATTCATGCTTAAAACGCGTTTTGGCACAAATCCGTGTGCGGGTTCGAAAAAGAGCAGCATTGGCATGCTTTTCACGTCGTTTGGTAGAAATCCACACGCGCGTTCTGCCAAAAGCACCATTTGCATGCATATCGTGTGGTTTTGCAGAAACTGCATCCTCGTCTACCAAAAGTTGCATATTCATGCTTAAAACGCGTTTTGGCACAAATCCATGTGCGGGTTCTAAAAAGAGCAGCATTGGCATGCTTTTCACGTCGTTTGGTAGAAATCCACACGCGCGTTCTGCCAAAAGCACCATTTGCATGCATATCGTGTAGTTTTGCAGAAAACTGCATCCTCGTCTACCAAAAGTTGCGTATTCATGCTTAAAACGCGTTTTGGCACAAATCCATGTGCGGGTTCTAAAAAGAGCAGCATTGGCATGCTTTTCACGTCGTTTGGTAGAAATCCACACGCGCGTTCTGCCAAAAGCGTCATTTGCATGCATATCGTGTAGTTTTGCAGAAAACTGCATCCTCGTCTACCAAAAGTTGCGTATTCATGCTTAAAACGCGTTTTGGCACAAATCCATGTGCGGGTTCTAAAAAGAGCAGCATTGGCATGCTTTTCACGTCGTTTGGTAGAAATCCACACGCGCGTTCTGCCAAAAGCGTCATTTGCATGCATATCGTGTAGTTTTGCAGAAAACTGCATCCTCGTCTACCAAAAGTTGCGTATTCATGCTTAAAACGCGTTTTGGCACAAATCCATGTGCGGGTTCTAAAAAGAGCAGCATTGGCATGCTTTTCACGTCGTTTGGTAGAAATCAGCACGCGCGTTCTGCCAAAAGCACCATTTGCATGCATATCGTGTAGTTTTGCAGAAAACTGCATACTCGTCTACCAAAAGTGTCATATTCATGCTTAAAACGCGTTTTGGCACAAATCCATGTGCGGGTTCTAAAAAGAGCAGCATTGGCATGCTTTTCACGTCGTTTGGTAGAAATCCACACGCGCGTTCTGCCAAAAGCGTCATTTGCATGCATATCGTGTAGTTTTGCAGAAAACTGCATCCTCGTCTACCAAAAGTTGCGTATTCATGCTTAAAACGCGTTTTGGCACAAATCCATGTGCGGGTTCTAAAAAGAGCAGCATTGGCATGCTTTTCACGTCGTTTGGTAGAAATCCACACGCGCGTTCTGCCAAAAGCACCATTTGCATGCATATCGTGTGGTTTTGCAGAAAACTGCATCCTCGTCTACCAAAAGTGTGATATTCATGCTTAAAACGGGTTTTGGCGCAAATCCATGTGTGGGTTCTAAAAAGAGCAGCATTGGCATGCTTTTCACGTCGTTTGGTAGAAATCCACACGCGCATTCTGCCAAAAGCACCATTTGCATGCATATCGTGTGGTTTTGCAGAAAACTGCATCCTCGTCTACCAAAAGTGTCATATTCATGCTTAAAACGGGTTTTGGCACAAATCCATGTGCGGGTTCTAAAAAGAGCAGCATTGGCATGCTTTTTACGTCGTTTGGTAGAAATCCTCACGCGCGTTCTGTCAAAAGCACCATTTGCATGCATATCGTGTGGTTTTGCAGAAAACTGCATCCTCGTCTACCAAAAGTTGCATATTCATGCTTAAAACGCGTTTTCGCACAAATCCATGTGCGGGTGCTAAAAAGAGCAGCATTGGCATGCTTTTCACGTCGTTTGGTAGAAATCCACACGCGCGTTCTGCCAAAAGCGTCATTTGCATGCATATCGTGTAGTTTTGCATAAAACTGCATCCTCGTCTACCAAACGTTGCGTATTCATGCTTAAAACGCGTTTTGGCACAAATACATGTGCGGGTTCTAAAAAGAGCAGCATTGGCATGCTTTTCACGTCGTTTGGTAGAAATCCACACGCGCGTTCTGCCAAAAGCACCATTTGCATGCATATCGTGTAGTTTTGCAGAAAACTGCATACTCGTCTACCAAAAGTGTCATATTCATGCTTAAAACGCGTTTTGGCACAAATCCATGTGCGGGTTCTAAAAAGAGCAGCATTGGCATGCTTTTCACGTCGTTTGGTAGAAATCCACACGCGCGTTCTGCCAAAAGCACCATTTGCATGCATATCGTGTAGTTTTGCAGAAAACTGCATACTCGTCTACCAAAAGTGTCATATTCGTGCTTAAAACGCGTTTTCGCACAAATCCATGTGCGGGTTCTAAAAAGAGCAGCATTGGCATGCTTTTCACGTCGTTTGGTAGAAATCCACACGCGCGTTCTGCCAAAAGCGTCATTTGCATGCATATCGTGTAGTTTTGCAGAAAACTGCATCCTCGTCTACTTTGCGTAGAGGGCACGGCATCTGGCCTGCGGACAGCATGGCTCACCCGCTGCTGCTGTTTGTGCAGGTTCTGCCGTGGATTTTGCATGCAACGCCCACCCCGGTATCAACGACCAACATCACCGTGATACAACCATTGATGCTTTGCGCGGGCCACGTTACAAGCAACAGCACATTCAAGGGATATCGACCACGAGGTGTGACGTCACCAGCAGCCGATCTACTTAAGGAACGACGCGACACCGACCAGATCAGAGGGCACGGCATCTGGCCTGCGGACAGCATGGCTCACCCGCTGCTGCTGTTTGTGCAGGTTCTGCCGTGGATTTTGCATGCAACGCCCACCCCGGTATCAACGACCAACATCACCGTGATACAACCATTGATGCTTTGCGCGGGCCACGTTACAAGCAACAGCACATTCAAGGGATATCGACCACGAGGTGTGACGTCACCAGCAGCCGATCTACTTAAGGAACGACGCGACACCGACCAGATCAGAGGGCACGGCATCTGGCCTGCGGACTGCTGTTACCATAGTGACAATAGATTTTTAGTTGTCCTGCCGTGCCCTGGTAGGCTTCATTGCATTGCTATTGACTGTTGGTCCGTGCTGATGCTGTTGATGTCGGGAGACATAGAAGAAAACCCCGTGCCTAAGACAGCTGAACTGTTACAGACGATTATTGATAATCAAGCCGCGTCTGACTGCCGGTTGACTAATATCAGCAAGGATATTGGTCAACTTAATGAAAAGACTGATAGACTGACTGATTCCTTGGCAGTGATACAAGAATTGAACAAAAGAATTGAATATCTTGAGGTAACAGTTCAGAAACAGGCCAGGAAATTGACTGAATATGAAAACTATAGTCGTCGTAACAATCTGCTGGTTTTTGGTGTTTCTGAAAAAATCGGCGATTCAGAGACGGAGTTAAAGGCAGCTGTCATAGATAAAATTTTTCACGATACGCTGGGAGTTGAAGTAAAAACCGTCGAAAAAATTCATCGTATAGGGAAAAAGAACAAAGAATGACCTAGGCCAATTATTATGAAATTTTATGACAGCAGAGAAAAGCAACAAGTGCTAAAGAACTGCAATAAACTGAAAGGACAATCGGTTAGTGTAAGCAATGATTATGCAAAGGAAACGGTAGCGGTGCGAAGGAAGTTGTGGGAAAGTGCCTCTGCTGAAAGGGCGCAGGGCAAGAAAGTCTTTTTGATCGACGACAAGCTCAAAATAAATGACAAGTTATACACATGGGACAACGAGAAGAACGCACGCTCGCTCCTGAACTCCCGAGATAAGTTCAAGCAACGCACTAGAAAAGCAGGCAACTCGCATGATGGCTCTGACACCTCGGATAATTCCGGCGAATCAATGCCTGAACTCACCCCGTCATAGCTACGAATCTTATCTTTGAATGCTCGTAGCCTTTTTAACAAAGTAACCGAATTAGAATATGTATTACTGAAAGAAAGTCCACACGTACTCGTCGTAAGCGAAACATGGCTAAACAACGGTGTGCCTAGTCACTGTATGGTACCCCCAAATTACCAGATGTTCAGATGGGACAGGGATACTCGTGGTGGGGGTGTTGCAATCATTGTCAAAAGATCTATAGATGCAGTAACGGTCGAGTGCACTTTGCCTGAAACAGTTTGGTGCAAAATTACTTATGCGAGTGTTACTTACCTTGTTGGTGCAGTGTATAGGCCGCCTGCCACTTCACCAGAGTTTTTGGATGACCTTAATATGTTCTTATGCACTCACTTGAACCGTACCACCAGACTAATAATGACCGGAGATTTTAATTTGCCAGGCATCAACTGGGACAGACTGATACCTGGGAACGTTGAAATTTCTAGTTCCGAAGCACTGCTGCAAATAATGTTTTCGCACAATCTTAAACAAATCGTGGAAGAGGACACGAGGGTAACACTCGAATCCCGGTCACTTTTGGACTTGGTGTTTCTCTCGGCCAGAGTGGGTGACTATACTGTGTCCGTTAAAGACGGGATATCTGACCATAAAATGGTTTCTGTGCACATTCCGATCAGAACAAACACTCGTGGCCAACCCTTTGTACCTGTGCAATTTAAGGCTTATAGGCAGGCAGACGACACATCCATTCAAGATTTTCTAGAAATGTCATATAGTGAATTCGAACTTGCCTGCGATTGTGAACCAGTTGAAGATCTATGGCTACGTTTCAAGAATATCATAAAACATTGCGTTGACAGATTCATTCCAACTCGACAAAAGAAAATAAAACCACGTAACCCTTGGATTAATCGACCTATTATACACATCAAGCGCAAGATAAAGAGGCTGCGCAGGAGAAAAGACAGCTCAGCTGAGGTATCGAAATTACGAAAGAGTTTAAAAACGGCTCTGATGGAATCAAAAGAGCAATTTTTTAATAAAAAACTATGTAGCTTCGTTAAAACGGCACCTCGGAAGTTTTGGCTTTACCTTAGTGGCAACAAAGAGGAAATAAATAGAATTCAAATTAGTGACAACATAGTAACAGAAAAAACAAAAATAGCAGATCATTTCAATAACTTTTTCCAGTCTGTTTTTTCTAAACCAAGCAATGACGACTTTGACGCGTACCCGCCTTCCTCCCTCTCATGTTCGATGGAAGACCTGGTCGTGACTCAGGCCGGCGTGTTTAATCAATTGTTACTTTTGGATTCTAAAAAGGCTAGCGGGCCGGATGGGATTCCAACCCAGTTTTTAAAGCGATACGCTGAGTGGATATCATTTTTCTTGACAATAATCTTTACAAAGTCCCTACACACTAACTCGTTGCCACAAGATTGGCGGTGCGCAGTCGTAACACCTGCTTTTAAAAACGGCGACCGACTACTCGCAAATAATTATCGCCCAATTTCCCTGACAAGTATCAGCTGTAAACTATTAGAACATATCATAAGTAAACATATACTAACTTTCCTCGAGGATAACGCGTTCTTTTATCAGTATCAGCACGGATTCCGAAGAGGGCTATCTACCATAACACAGCTCATAGAAACGATACATGATTTTATTTCAGCCATAGATGCCCAAGAACAAATAGATGTCATTTGCGTAGATTTTGCAAAAGCATTTGACAAGGTTCCACACAGTAAATTACTTTTCAAGTTATACAGAGCAGGAATTAGCGAAACCATTCTTAAGTGGATTAAAGCCTATTTGAACAATCGCAGGCAGGTTGTGCATGTGGATGATTGTTTTTCTTCTACACTAGAAGTACTTTCTGGCGTTCCTCAAGGATCGGTTTTAGCTCCATTACTGTTCCTAATTTATATTAATGATATTAACGAGGTTACCGAATCTCCCGTAGAATTGAAGCTTTTTGCAGACGACTGTTTAATTTATTCTCGAATAACACAAGCTACCGACCAAATTAGAATAAACCGTGTCCTTCATTCCTTGCATCTTTGGTGCGAAAAATGGGACATGGAAATTAATTACACAAAATCAACTTTTACGCATATAACTAATAAGAAGACTGTGCAGCTATTTTCTTATAATATTGGAAAAAATAATCTAAAAAAAGTTGATACCTTCAAGTATTTAGGTGTTACAATTGCACATAATCTGCAGTGGCATAAACATAATAATAATGTGTGCTCGTCAGCTTCCCAAAAACTTTACTTTCTACGGAAGAAATTGGAACATGCAACAAAAGAAGTCAAGCTGATAGCTTACAAAACATTCATCCGCCCATCCTTGGAGTACGCTTGTGTTGTCTGGAGCCCGCACCAAAAAGTCCTAAAAGATAAACTGGAACGAATTCAAAGAATGGCCGCTCGTTTTATTTCGTCAAGATACAGAAGAAGGGATTCAGTGACGGAAATGCTGAACTCATGTGGGCTCGAGTCACTTGAAAATCGAAGGAAAAAATCAAGACTAAAGCTTTTATTTCAAATAATTCAAGGGCACTTTAAGATTAAATCAAATAGATATATTCAGCCTGAGGGAAAACGGAGCGCGAGAACAAACCACACACGATCCATCAAGCCTTACGAGTCACGTGTTGATGCTTTTCGTTTTTCTTTTTTTCCTGAGGTGATCGAAATTTGGAATGGTTTGCCTGCTGAAGTTGTCGAGCAATCGGACGTGCACAAGTTCAAACGTTCTATCGACATCTTTTGTCAGGAGCACCCAACTTGATGATTATGATATATGAATTTTGTATGTTGTGCAAAATTGTACATTGTTGTACATTGTATTCCCTCCCTGTAACGACCCTCAAGCGAGGGTCAACAGTATCAATAAATAAATAAAATAAATAAATAAAAGTTGCGTATTCATGCTTCAAACGCGTTTTGGCACAAATCCATGTGCGGGTTCTAAAAAGAGCAGCATTGGCATGCTTTTCACGTCGTTTGGTAGAAATCCACACGCGCGTTCTGCCAAAAGCACCATTTGCATGCATATCGTGTAGTTTTGCAGAAAACTGCATACTCGTCTACCAAAAGTGTCATATTCATGCTTAAAACGCGTTTTGGCACAAATCCATGTGCGGGTTCTAAAAAGAGCAGCATTGACATGCTTTTCACGTCGTTTGGTAGAAATCCACACGCGCGTTCTGCCAAAAGCACCATTTGCATGCATATCGTGTAGTTTTGCAGAAAACTGCATACTCGTCTACCAAAAGTGTCATATTCATGCTTAAAACGCGTTTTGGCACAAATCCATGTGCGGGTTCTAAAAAGAGCAGCATTGGCATGCTTTTCACGTCGTTTGGTAGAAATCCACACGCGCGTTCTGCCAAAAGCACCATTTGCATGCATATCGTGTGGTTTTGCAGAAAACTGCATCCTCGTTTACCAAAAGTGTCATATTCATGCTTAAAACGCGTTTTGGCACAAATCCATGTGCGGGTTCTAAAAAGAGCAGCATTGGCATGCTTTTCACGTCGTTTGGTAGAAATCCACACGCGCGTTCTGCCAAAAGCGTCATTTGCATGCATATCGTGTAGTTTTGCAGAAAACTGCATCCTCGTCTACCAAAAGTTGCGTATTCATGCTTAAAACGCGTTTTGGCACAAATCCATGTGCGGGTTCTAAAAAGAGCAGCATTGGCATGCTTTTCACGTCGTTTGGTAGAAATCCACACGCGCGTTCTGCCAAAAGCGTCATTTGCATGCATATCGTGTAGTTTTGCAGAAAACTGCATCCTCGTCTACCAAAAGTTGCGTATTCATGCTTAAAACGCGTTTTGGCACAAATCCATGTGCGGGTTCTAAAAAGAGCAGCATTGGCATGCTTTTCACGTCGTTTGGTAGAAATCCACACGCGCGTTCTGCCAAAAGCACCATTTGCATGCATATCGTGTAGTTTTGCAGAAAACTGCATACTCGTCTACCAAAAGTGTCATATTCATGCTTAAAACGCGTTTTGGCACAAATCCATGTGCGGGTTCTAAAAAGAGCAGCATTGGCATGCTTTTCACGTCGTTTGGTAGAAATCCACACGCGCGTTCTGCCAAAAGCACCATTTGCATGCATATCGTGAAGTTTTGCAGAAAACTGCATACTCGTCTACCAAAAGTGTCATATTCATGCTTAAAACGCGATTGGCACAAATCCATGTGCGGGTTCTAAAAAGAGCAGCATTGGCATGCTTTTCACGTCGTTTGGTAGAAATCCACACGCGCGTTCTGCCAAAAGCACTATTTGCATGCATATCGTGTGGTTTTGCAGAAAACTGCATCCTCGTCTACCAAAAGTGTCATATTCATGCTTAAAACGCGTTTTGGCACAAATCCATGTGCGGGTGCTAAAAAGAGCAGCATTGGCATGCTTTTCACGTCGTTTGGTAGAAATCCACACGCGCGTTCTGCCAAAAGCACCATTTGCATGCATATCGTGTAGTTTTGCAGAAAACTGCATACTCGTCTACCAAAAGTGTCATATTCATGCTGAAAACGCGTTTTGGCACAAATCCGTGTGCGGGTTCTAAAAAGAGCAGCATTGACATGCTTTTCACGTCGTTTGGTAGAAATCCACAAGCGCGTTCTGCCAAAAGCACCATTTGCATGCATATCGTGTGGTTTTGCAGAAAACTGCATCCTCGTATACCAAAAGTGTCATATTCATGCTTAAAACGCGTTTTGGCACAAATCCATGTGCGGGTGCTAAAATGAGCAGCATCGGCATGCTTTTCACGTCGTTTGGTAGAAATCCACACGCGCGTTCTGCCAAAAGCGTCATTTGCATGCATATCGTGTGGTTTTGCAGAAAACTGCATCCTCGTCTACCAAAAGTTGCGTATTCATGCTTAAAACACGTTTTGGCACAAATCCATGTGCGGGTGCTAAAAAGAGCAGCATTGGCATGCTTTTCACGTCGTTTGGTAGAAATCCATACGCGCGTTCTGCCAAAAGCACCATTTGCATGCATATCGTGTAGTTTTGCAGAAAACTGCATACTCGTCTACCAAAAGTGTCATATTCATGCTTAAAACGCGTTTTGGCACAAATCCATGTGCGGGTTCTAAAAAGAGCAGCATTGGCATGCTTTTCACGTCGTTTGGTAGAAATCCACACGCGCGTTCTGCCAAAAGCGTCATTTGCATCCATATCGTGTAGTTTTGCAGAAAACTGCATCCTCGTCTACCAAAAGTTGCGTATTCATGCTTAAAACGCGTTTTGGCACAAATCCATGTGCGGGTTCTAAAAAGAGCAGCATTGGCATGCTTTTCACGTCGTTTGGTAGAAATCCACACGCGTGTTCTGCCAAAAGCGTCATTTGCATGCATATCGTGTAGTTTTGCAGAAAACTGCATCCTCGTCTACCAAAAGTTGCGTATTCATGCTTACAACGCGTTTTGGCAAAAATCCATGTGCGGGTTCTAAAAAGAGCAGCATTGGCATGCTTTTCACGTCGTTTGGTAGAAATCCACACGCGCGTTCTGCCAAAAGCACCATTTGCATGCATATCGTGTAGTTTTGCAGAAAACTGCATACTCGTCTACCAAAAGTGTCATATTCATGCTTAAAACGCGTTTTGGCACAAATCCATGTGCGGGTTCTAAAAAGAGCAGCATTGGCATGCTTTTCACGTCGTTTGGTAGAAATCCACACGCGCGTTCTGCCAAAAGCACCATTTGCATGCATATCGTGTAGTTTTGCAGAAAACTGCATACTCGTCTACCAAAAGTGTCATATTCATGCTTAAAACGCGTTTTGGCACAAATCCATGTGCGGGTTCTAAAAAGAGCAGCATTGGCATGCTTTTCACGTCGTTTGGTAGAAATCCACACGCGCGTTCTGCCAAAAGCAATATTTGCATGCATATCGTGTGGTTTTGCAGAAAACTGCATCCTCGTCTACCAAAAGTGTCATATTCATGCTTAAAACGCGTTTTGGCACAAATCCATGTGCGGTGCTAAAAAGAGCAGCATTGGCATGCTTTTCACGTCGTTTGGTAGAAATCCACACGCGCGTTCTGCCAAAAGCACCATTTGCATGCATATCGTGTAGTTTTGCAGAAAACTGCATACTCATCTACCAAAAGTGTCATATTCGTGCTTAAAACGCGTTTTGGCACAAATCCGTGTGCGGGTTCTAAAAAGAGCAGCATTGACATGCTTTTCACGTCGTTTGGTAGAAATCCACAAGCGCGTTCTGCCAAAAGCACCATTTGCATGCATATCGTGTGGTTTTGCAGAAAACTGCATCCTCGTATACCAAAAGTGTCATATTCATGCTTAAAACGCGTTTTGGCACAAATCCATGTGCGGGTGCTAAAATGAGCAGCATCGGCATGCTTTTCACGTCGTTTGGTAGAAATCCACACGCGCGTTCTGCCAAAAGCGTCATTTGCATGCATATCGTGTGGTTTTGCAGAAAACTGCATCCTCGTCTACCAAAAGTTGCGTATTCATGCTTAAAACGCGTTTTGGCACAAATCCATGTGCGTGTGCTAAAAAGAGCAGCATTGGCATGCTTTTCACGTCGTTTGGTTGAAATCCACACGCGCGTTCTGCCAAAAGCACCATTTGCATGCATATCGTGTAGTTTTGCAGAAAACTGCATACTCGTATACCAAAAGTGTCATATTCATGCTTAAAACGCGTTTTGGCACAAATCCATGTGCGGGTTCTTAAAAGAGCAGCATTGGCATGCTTTTCACGTCGTTTGGTAGAAATCCACACGCGCGTTCTGCCAAAAGCACCATTTGCATGCATATCGTGTAGTTTTGCAGAAAACTGCATACTCGTCTACCAAAAGTGTCATATTCATGCTTAAAACGCGTTTTGGCACAAATCCATGTGCGGGTTCTAAAAAGAGCAGCATTGGCATGCTTTTCACGTCGTTTGGTAGAAATCCACACGCGCGTTCTGCCAAAAGCACCATTTGCATGCATATCGTGTAGTTTTGCAGAAAACTGCATACTCGTCTACCAAAAGTGTCATATTCATGCTTAAAACGCGTTTTGGCACAAATCCATGTGCGGGTTCTAAAAAGAGCAGCATTGGCATGCTTTTCACGTCGTTTGGTAGAAATCCACACGCGCGTTCTGCCAAAAGCACCATTTGCATGCATATCGTGTGGTTTTGCAGAAAACTGCATTCTCGTCTACCAAAAGTGTCATATTCATGCTTAAAACGCGTTTTGGCACAAATCCATGTGCGGGTTCTAAAAAGAGCAGCATTGGCATGCTTTTCACGTCGTTTGGTAGAAATCCACACGCGCGTTCTGCCAAAAGCGTCATTTGCATGCATATCGTGTAGTTTTGCAGAAAACTGCATCCTCGTCTACCAAAAGTTGCGTATTCATGCTTAAAACGCGTTTTGGCACAAATCCATGTGCGGGTTCTAAAAAGAGCAGCATTGGCATGCTTTTCACGTCGTTTGGTAGAAATCCACACGCGCGTTCTGCCAAAAGCACCATTTGCATGCATATCGTGTAGTTTTGCAGAAAACTGCATACTCGTCTACCAAAAGTGTCATATTCATGCTTAAAACGCGTTTTGGCACAAATCCATGTGCGGGTTCTAAACAGAGCAGCATTGGCATGCTTTTCACGTCGTTTGGTAGAAATCCACACGCGCGTTCTGCCAAAAGCACCATTAGCATGCATATCGTGTAGTTTTGCAGAAAACTGCATACTCGTCTACCAAAAGTGTCATATTCATGCTTAAAACGCGTTTTGGCACAAATCCATGTGCGGGTTCTTAAAAGAGCAGCATTGGCATGCTTTTCACGTCGTTTGGTAGAAATCCACACGCGCGTTCTGCCAAAAGCACTATTTTGCATGCATATCGTGTGGTTTTGCAGAAAACTGCATCCTCGTCTACCAAAAGTGTCATATTCATGCTTAAAACGCGTTTTGGCACAAATCCATGTGCGGGTGCTAAAAAGAGCAGCATTGGCATGCTTTTCACGTCGTTTGGTAGAAATCCACACGCGCGTTCTGCCAAAAGCACCATTTGCATGCATATCGTGTAGTTTTGCAGAAAACTGCATACTCGTCTACCAAAAGTGTCATATTCATGCTTAAAACGCGTTTTGGCACAAATCCGTGTGCGGGTTCTAAAAAGAGCAGCATTGACATGCTTTTCACGTCGTTTGGTAGAAATCCACAAGCGCGTTCTGCCAAAAGCACCATTTGCATGCATATCGTGTGGTTTTGCAGAAAACTGCATCCTCGTATACCAAAAGTGTCATATTCATGCTTTAAAACGCGTTTTGGCACAAATCCATGTGCGGGTGCTAAAATGAGCAGCATCGGCATGGTTTTCACGTTGTTTGGTAGAAATCCACACGCGCGTTCTGCCAAAAGCGTCATTTGCATGCATATCGTGTGGTTTTGCAGAAAACTGCATCCTCGTCTACCAAAAGTTGCGTATTCATGCTTAAAACGCGTCTTGGCACAAATCCATGTGCGGGTGCTAAAAAGAGCAGCATTGGCATGCTTTTCACGTCGTTTGGTAGAAATCCACACGAGCGTTCTGCCAAAAGCACCATTTGCATGCATATCGTGTAGTTTTGCAGAAAACTGCACACTCGTCTACCAAAAGTGTCATATTCATGCTTAAAACGCGTTTTGGCACAAATCCATGTGCGGGTTCTAAAAAGAGCAGCATTGGCATGCTTTTCACGTCGTTTGGTAGAAATCCACACGCGCGTTCTGCCAAAAGAACCATTTGCATGCATATCGTGTAGTTTTGCAGAAAACTGCATACTCGTCTACCAAAAGTGTCATATTCATGCTTAAAACGCGTTTTGGCACAAATCCATGTGCGGGTTCGAAAAAGAGCAGCATTGGCATGCTTTTCACGTCGTTTGGTAGAAATCCACACGCGCGTTCTGCCAAAAGCACCATTTGCATGCATATCGTGTGGTTTTGCAGAAAACTGCATCCTCGTCTACCAAAAGTTGCATATTCATGCTTAAAACGCGTTTTGGCACAAATCCATGAGCGGTTGCTAAAATGAGCAGCATCGGCATGCTTTTCACGTCGTTTGGTAGAAATCCACACGCGCGTTCTGCCAAAAGCACCATTTGCATGCATATCGTGTAGTTTTGCAGAAAACTGCATACTCGTCTACCAAAAGTGTCATATTCATGCTTAAAACGCGTTTTGGCACAAATCCATGCGCGGGTTCTAAAAAGAGAAGCATTGGCATGCTTTTCACGTCGTTTGGTAGAAATCCACACGCGCGTTCTGCCAAAAGCACCATTTGCATGCATATCGTGTAGTTTTGCAGAAAACTGCATACTCGTCTACCAAAAGTGTCATATTCATGCTTAAAACGCGTTTTGGCACAAATCCATGTGCGGGTGCTAAAAAGAGCAGCATTGGCATGCTTTTCACGTCGTTTGGTAGAAATCCACACGCGCGTTCTGCCAAAAGCACCATTTGCATGCATATCGTGTAGTTTTGCAGAAAACTGCATACTCGTCTACCAAAAGTGTCATATTCATGCTTAAAACGCGTTTTGCACAAATCCATGTGCGGGTTCGAAAAAGAGCAGCATTGGCATGCTTTTCACGTCGTTTGGTAGAAATCCACACGCGCGTTCTGCCAAAAGCACCATTTGCATGCATATCGTGTGGTTTTGCAGAAAACTGCATCCTCGTCTACCAAAAGTTGCATATTCATGCTTAAAACGCCTTTTGGCACAAATCCATGAGCGGTTGCTAAAATGAGCAGCATCGGCATGCTTTTCACGTCGTTTGGTAGAAATCCACACGCGCGTTCTGCCAAAAGCACCATTTGCATGCATATCGTGTAGTTATTGCAGAAAACTGCATACTCGTCTACCAAAAGTGTCATATTCATGCTTAAAACGCGTTTTGGCACAAATCCATGTGCGGGTTCTAAAAAGAGCAGCATTGGCATGCTTTTCACGTCGTTTGGTAGAAATCCAGCACGCGCGTTCTGCCAAAAGCGTCATTTGCATGCATATCGTGTAGTTTTGCAGAAAACTGCATCCTCGTCTACCAAAAGTGTCATATTCATGCTTAAAACGCGTTTTGGCGCAAATCCATGTGCGGGTTCTAAAAAGAGCAGCATTGGCATGCTTTTCACGTCGTTTGGTAGAAATCCACACGCGCGTTCTGCCAAAAGCACCATTTGCATGCATATCGTGTGGTTTTGCAGAAAACTGCATCCTCGTCTACCAAAAGTGTCATATTCATGCTTAAAACGCGTTTTAGCACAAATCCATTTGCGGGTTCTAAAAAGAGCAGCATTGGCATGCTTTTCACGTCGTTTGGTAGAAATCCACACGCGCGTTCTGCCAAAAGCACCATTTGCATGCATATCGTGTGGTTTTGCAGAAAACTGCATCCTCGTCTACCAAAAGTTGCATATTCATGCTTAAAACGCCTTTTGGCACAAATCCATGAGAGGTTGCTAAAATGAGCAGCATCGGCATGCTTTTCACGTCGTTTGGTAGAAATCCACACGCGCGTTCTGCCAAAAGCACCATTTGCATGCATATCGTGTAGTTTTGCAGAAAACTGCATACTCGTCTACCAAAAGTGTCATATTCATGCTTAAAACGCGTTTTGGCACAAATCCATGTGCGGGTTCTAAAAAGAGCAGCATTGGCATGCTTTTCACGTCGTTTGGTAGAAATCCACACGCGCGTTCTGCCAAAAGCGTCATTTGCATGCATATCGTGTAGTTTTGCAGAAAACTGCTATCCTCGTCTACCAAAAGTGTCATATTCATGCTTAAAACGCGTTTTGGCGCAAATCCATGTGCGGGTTCTAAAAAGAGCAGCATTGGCATGCTTTTCACGTCGTTTGGTAGAAATCCACACGCGCGTTCTGCCAAAAGCACCATTTGCATGCATATCGTGTGGTTTTGCAGAAAACTGCATCCTCGTATACCAAAAGTGTCATATTCATGCTTAAAACGCGTTTTGGCACAAATCCATGTGCGGGTGCTAAAATGAGCAGCATCGGCATGCTTTTCACGTCGTTTGGTAGAAATCCACACGCGCGTTCTGCCAAAAGCGTCATTTGCATGCATATCGTGTGGTTTTGCAGAAAACTGCATCCTCGTCTACCAAAAGTTGCGTATTCATGCTTAAAACGCGTCTTGGCACAAATCCATGTGCCGGTGCTAAAAAGAGCAGCATTGGCATGCTTTTCACGTCGTTTGGTAGAAATCCACACGCGCGTTCTGCCAAAAGCACCATTTGCATGCATATCGTGTAGTTTTGCAGAAAACTGCACACTCGTCTACCAAAAGTGTCATATTCATGCTTAAAACGCGTTTTTGGCACAAATCCATGTGCGGGTTCTAAAAAGAGCAGCATTGGCATGCTTTTCACGTCGTTTGGTAGAAATCCACACGCGCGTTCTGCCAAAAGAACCATTTGCATGCATATCGTGTAGTTTTGCAGAAAACTGCATACTCGTCTACCAAAAGTGTCATATTCATGCTTAAAACGCGTTTTGGCACAAATCCATGTGCGGGTTCGAAAAAGAGCAGCATTGGCATGCTTTTCACGTCGTTTGGTAGAAATCCACACGCGCGTTCTGCCAAAAGCACCATTTGCATGCATATCGTGTGGTTTTGCAGAAAACTGCATCCTCGTCTACCAAAAGTTGCATATTCATGCTTAAAACGCGTTTTGGCACAAATCCATGAGCGGTTGCTAAAATGAGCAGCATCGGCATGCTTTTCACGTCGTTTGGTAGAAATCCACACGCGCGTTCTGCCAAAAGCACCATTTGCATGCATATCGTGTAGTTTTGCAGAAAACTGCATACTCGTCTACCAAAAGTGTCATATTCATGCTTAAAACGCGTTTTGGCACAAATCCATGCGCGGGTTCTAAAAAGAGCAGCATTGGCATGCTTTTCACGTCGTTTGGTAGAAATCCACACGCGCGTTCTGCCAAAAGCACCATTTGCATGCATATCGTGTAGTTTTGCAGAAAACTGCATACTCGTCTACCAAAAGTGTCATATTCATGCTTAAAACGCGTTTTGGCACAAATCCATGTGCGGGTGCTAAAAAGAGCAGCATTGGCATGCTTTTCACGTCGTTTGGTAGAAATCCACACGCGCGTTCTGCCAAAAGCACCATTTGCATGCATATCGTGTAGTTTTGCAGAAAACTGCATACTCGTCTACAAAAGTGTCATATTCATGCTTTAAAACGCGTTTTGGCACAAATCCATGTGCGGGTTCGAAAAAGAGCAGCATTGGCATGCTTTTCACGTCGTTTGGTAGAAATCCACACGCGCGTTCTGCCAAAAGCACCATTTGCATGCATATCGTGTGGTTTTGCAGAAAACTGCATCCTCGTCTACCAAAAGTTGCATATTCATGCTTAAAACGCCTTTTGGCACAAATCCATGAGCGGTTGCTAAAATGAGCAGCATCGGCATGCTTTTCACGTCGTTTGGTAGAAATCCACACGCGCGTTCTGCCAAAAGCACCATTTGCATGCATATCGTGTAGTTTTGC